>NC_053113.1:327511-355011 GCF_010015445.1 Perca fluviatilis | reverse complement strand
ATGTCACGATATCGATTTATAATATCGATACCTTGCCCAGCTCTGGTTACACCTGCTGTTCTACACACACCCCCCCCCCCTTGTAAAATGCCCTCCCTGTGATTGGTTATCAACTGATATTCTGTTCGTGTTCTTCCTCCCAGGACCCGCTGGAGTTCCCGGCGCACGAGTTGAGGAAGTATTTCCGGATGGGCGACCACGTGAAGGTGATCGCCGGGCGCTACGAGGGCGACACCGGCCTCATCGTCCGCGTGGAGGAGAACTTCGTCATCCTCTTCTCCGACCTCACCATGCACGAGGTAGCCGCTCCGCTCCGCTGTTCATTTAAAGCGTCCATATTCTGCTCATTTTCAGGTTCATAACTGTATTTTAAGGTTGTACCAGAATAGGTTTACATGGTTTAATGATCAAAAAACACCTTATTTTTGCTGTACTGTACACTGCTGCAGCTCCTCTTTTCACCCTGTGTTCAGGTCTCTGTTGTAGCTACAGACTGAGACCTCTTTTCTTCTTCTTCTGTACTATCTTTGATTGCACATGCTCAGTAGCTCAGATCGTAGATCGTGTCAGCTAGCTCCATAGACAGTAAAAGAAAGGCTGTTTCTCCAACTTCAGTCAGTTCCAAGGATCAGGATCAGCTGGGAGACTTCTTCTAAACCAGGGCGCACATGGAAGTAGTTCTTTTGTAGATTATGGTGAACTTGTGTGTGTTGTAGCGGTGCTTTGCTATTGAGGACGAGGTAGCATGCTAGCGCTAACGCTACGAGCTAACGGTTGCGGTTAGCCAGCTCGTTTCGGCTTGTGACGTCACAAGCCGTGCAGGTTTTGACCAGCTCACCAGGAGACTGAAGGCAGGACACATTCAGAAACCAGATCTCACTCAGAACACCATGGATGGATTTTTGTCAAAGTTTGTATGCGTGTGGAAGCACCAGAGACACAAAATAACACCCCAAGTCTCAGAAAAAGTGATTTTTTGTTTTCATAACATGAGCACTTTAATGCTCGATGTCAGCCCCAGCTGTTGTCTCTCTCACAATTTTTCTCGTGGAAACTTGTACAGTACTTGAAATTTGTCTCCGTCAGCTTTTTTCTTTTTCTTTAGCTGACGTCAATATGAATGGAAGGATCCAGAAAAAACTAGTTGCGCCCTCGAACCACATAATATGTTAGTATAATCGAATAATAACGGCGCCGTGGACTCGCTGACTCTGCTGCTCTCCCAACGTTTCTATTTTTAACTTCTATCCCCGTCAGAGTTTGTTGTACAACTCCTCGATCGTTTATTTTCTCCTTTCTCTGGTTCTCGCTGCTCGTTTCTGTCCTCCAAACAGCTGCAACAGCCGCTGTTTGGAGGACATGTTGATCTCGCAAAACGATAAGAGATGAAGCTGATTGTTCCACAGAATGAAATGTTTGTTTGGGCAAACACCCAAAACACACACGGAGCAACGGTTGTTCTGCTGTTTCGCCAATTTGCAAAACAAACCGGACCAAAAACTGTGGGCTTGTTGCAACCCAATCGCTTATTCACATGATTTAATCATTTAATAATCAGGTTTGTTTGTGTGTGTGTGTGTGTGTGTGTGTGTGTGTGTGTGTGTGTGTGTGTGTGTGTGTGTGTGTGTGTGTGTGTGTGTGTGTGTGTGTGTGTGTGTGTGTGTGTGTGTCTCTCTCTCTCTCTGTGTGTGTGTGTGGGCGCCTGCAGTTGAAGGTGTTGCCCCGGGACCTGCAGCTCTGCTCGGAGACGGCGTCCGGCGTGGACGCCGGCGGGCAGCACGAGTGGGGCGAGCTGGTCCAGCTGGACCCGCAGACCGTCGGCGTCATCGTCCGACTGGAGAGAGAGACGTTTCAGGTAACAACACACACACACACACACACACACACACACACACACACACACACACACATTTAAATGCTTTTATTTGGATCTAGAAGGCATCGCAAGAAAACACAAAAGATCCAAACCCTCTGGGAAGGGTCATTGCCACGGTGACCGGTAGGGCTGTGCAATTAATCTAAATGTAATCGTGATCATGATCTGGGCTCCCACAGATCACAAAGAACAGAATAATCGAGGAAAACTATTACTCAGCTCGTTACGTTTTGCAAATAAACTCCTTATTTCCTCTCGTGTTCTGAATGGGGAAAAAAAAAAATAAAGTTTAAATAGGAAAAGTATTAAGTCAAATCCCACAGATGTGACTGTTTCCACTGTGTTTTTTAAGTTCAATAATTGCAGCATCTTTCCAGAAGTCAACGAGTAGTCGTGTTAAAATTATCGTGATTTCAATATTGACCGAAATAATCGTGATTATGTTTTTTTTTTTCTTCTCATAATCGAGCAGCCCTGGCGACAGGTCTACACGGCTCACATAGTTGTACAGCTCTTTCCATTCATAATACTCAACACATTAAGGGTTAACGGAGCATCTCCATATCTGCATGCTCCCTATGATGGCTGAAACAGAGAAAATCTTTTGCTTTTTGCCTCCTTTTTGTTTTTCTTGCAGCCCCCCCCCCCAGCTGCCTCCCCTCTGACCACATTCTTATGGACATGTCCCAGACTTCCAGGGTTATTAGTTTACTCTTGCATCCAAGTTGGTGAATGAGATCTACCAGTGGTTGATATTTCAATAGTTTGGGATAGTAGCAAATGTCCGTACACTGTACAGATCACAACAGCAGCAGCCTACCTCAGAGATACATACAGATTTCTTAGGCTCATTTACACTTACAATGTCAGGAGTGTTTGGGTTGTTTTTTGAAGTAGGGGTGGTGATGGCGCAGTGGATGTGACACGTGCCTTTGGTGCGGGAGATCCGGGTTCGATTCCCACTGCGATACATCAACCAATGTGTCCCTGAGCAAGACACTTAACCCCTAGTCGCTCCAGACCTCTGACATATATAGCAATTGTAAGTCACTTTGGATAAAAGCGTCAGCTAAATGACACGTAATGTAATGCAACATGTAAAGTAGTCCCTGTCAGCTGTGTTATGGTGAAACCAGCTGAGTTTTACAGTGCTGTGCTTGTAGATCTTGCTATCATGTCCATAGTTTATCTTTTGCAAGTCCTTTGCAACCAGATCAACTAGGCGGTCATGTCGGGCCACATACAGTCCTTTTTTTTTTTTTTTATAATTGTAGCAACCATTTAGTATGTGTGCAACTGTTTTGTACCACCACTACGACACACACACACACACACACACACACACACACACACACACACACACACACACACACACACACACACACACACACCCACCCACCCCTTCTGGAAGGACTTGTAGTATTGGCTGGAAGACTTTGATTATGCAGAAAGAGGAGAATAAAACATCCCAAAATCCATTGTCATCTTTTTCTTATCAATAAATCATTTGGCTCAGGGGTACAATGGTCGCCCCTCAACCACAAGATTGGCGGTTTGATTCCCGGCTCCTCCTGGGCCACATGTCAAAGTGTCCCCTGAGAAAGACACTGAACCCCTAAGTTGCTTTCCCTGGATGCTGAATGTATAGCTGTCCACTGCTCCTAATACTTAGGGTGGGTTAAAATGAGATCGCACTGTGTTTGTGTGCGTATGTGGGAAGAATTAAGATTACATTTTGGTTTTTAATGATTTTTCTCAGGTGCTGAACATGCACGGGAAGGTGATGACTGTGCGGCACCAGGCGGTGAACCGCCGGAAGGACAACCGCTTCGCCGTGGCGCTGGACTCGGAGCAGAACAACATCCACGTCAAAGACATCGTCAAAGTCATCGACGGGCCGCACTCGGTAAGGACCGGGGCGCTTCCTTTCCGCTGCGTCACATCCGCAGCCAGATGTCCACGTCAGCGTTACGCCCCAGTTCAGACCGAGGATTCACTACGAGACAAAAACCGTTTTCGAACAGAGAAAAGTTTCAATTCACTTCAAATAACTTTTATATGTGCAATTCAGCGGTCTGAACCAGCTGATGGTCTCCAGGGCTTAAAGTATTCCGGCACCGTGCCGGATCTCCGGCGTGCGGCCTTGATGAAAAAAAAAAAAAAATTTAAAATTGGGAGCTTTCATGCGGTTTAATATTTTCGAGTCAATTGATTTCATCTATTTTCTTATATTTCTGGCGTTTTGACTATTTTGGAAAAGTAAATAAATTTTAAAAAGTCCCCATGGGATTTGTTTTTGATGCGCTGGATTTAACCAATCATCGAACTTCCACCTACCAATGAAACGAGTTCTAGCCAATCAGATGCAAAGTAGGGCGGGTCTTTGCCGAAAAAGCGAGAGTGCGGTGTGGTCTCTGTGGTAACGCGGCAAAAAAAAAATGGAGGCAAGTTTTTTTGTTTAGTTTTTTTTAGAAGTAAATATAGTTATTAGAAAAAAAATATTATGTGGGGTGGTGATGAAGAGAAAAAATTTATATTTTTTTTTGGGGGAAAAAAAAAGATTTTTAATTTATTAAAAAAATAAAAAAAAAATAGGGACGAAAAAAAAAAAAAAAAATTAGAAGGGCGCAAAATGGGTGGTTTATTTAATATAAAAAATAAAAATTTAAATAAAAAAAAAAGGGGCTAAAAAAACACGTAAAAAAAGAATGTAATGTAGTTAAAATAAATGGCGCTGGGCATGAAGAGAGGACAAGAGGAAGACGGGAAGCAGTTATTAGCACTCAAACTGAGGGAGCCGGGCGCTTCTGCAGCGCGTGTTCAAGGAAGATACTGGACGGCAGCAGCGGTAAGAAAGTGCTTGCTAGTCATCAGGTGCTAGTTACAAAGCTTTGGGCCGTGGACTCTGTCGTACAAGTGAGTTACCGGCAACGACGGCTACCGCTGCGACTTCGCCTTTACTGACCGACCGTGTTTGTGATAGGAGTGGGAATCACCAGAGGCCTCACGATACGATATCACCCCGATACTTATGTCACGATACGATATTATTGCGATTTTAAACACATTGCAATATTCTGCGATATACTGCAATGTATTTACCTTTTTTCCAACTTCAGATTTTTCCCAATTTCAAAAGATGTCCCAAAAGGACAATTTTGTCAACATCTGTTTTATGTAAAAAGATACATCTGTTCATCTCACTTCAATTTTATTGCTGCAAAATCAGATCGTCAAGCAGACAAACTGACCAACACATATATCATAAAAGATCGATACTTGGCGTCTGTGTATCGATACAGTATTGCCACGGAAAAATATCGCGATACTATGCTATATCGATTTTGTATCGATTTTTTCCCCCCCACCCCTAGTTTGTGATACAAACAATACGTGACGGTGTGTGTGCACGTTCATAGAGGAACATGATTTGTCATTGACGACGGCCAGTGTGTGAAAGCTACCTGAAGCCCAAACTGCCTTGACAAAGCTGTCTGTCTGGAATCAGCATGGCAGGTATTTAAACATAACGGCCTTGTCCCAGAGTTTAGACATCTAGCTATATCAAAAGATAAACAATGCCACGTTTTAAATAAATGTAAATAAAGCAGCTAATGTCAGCATGGACAAAATCATGAATGTACTAATTCACTTTTTTGATGATGACCTGGCCAAAGTAGTACAACATCTAGAAAGTTTAGTTTTCACAATGATTCATTGTAGGATTATGATATTATTGCAATATGTAAATCCACATTGACTCTTAATTTAACATATGGTTGGAAGAAGTAAAAATTGATCCAAAACCTTTTTACTTCTTAAAAATTATGACTTTTATTATTGTGTAATGTAAGAAGGACTTTAACTGTTTTGCCAGTCAAATTAACTTTAATGAGTGTATATTGAAACATAAAAATAGTTTCAGGCTCAGGATTGTTTTGCTGTGACTCAGCTGGTGGAGTCTCCAGATGCTGGTTTTAGAACGTTTCGACATCGCACATCTTTTTATAATTGGTTCAATAAAAGAAAGTTGGAGATGATTTCCTTTCATTTGTGTTAAACTCAACAAGCAGTTTGTTGTATTTTAGCAGAATACTGAAAGCAGCAGAAAACGGAGTACACTTTAAATATGTTTATGTATCACAGGTAGTATCTGTGATATTCAAAAACGTTATTGCATATTTTCCTCCTATCGTGCAGCCCTAATCCACAGATGAATCCGTTATGAAAACCAGCGTTGGTTGCAGCCCCTTAAATGACACAACTGTGTACTCTGAAAGTTAAACTTAGTTTGAACAGAGGAGCATCACATGTGTATCCCCCAGGCTTTTGGAAAGAAGTTGCCAAACAGAAGACTTAAGAGATTAATGTGACAAACACTCAGCCAAAAGTTAAACACTCCAAAGTGTTTGTTTCTTTAAACCCCTTGAGTTAGTGTGTGATAGTTTTCTTGGGGTGATAGAATGATTATATAGAGTATTTCACACTGTTCCTTATGGTCTCCTAATGGTGTATGTAACATTGGTTGGGCTGAAAATGGCCCCATATTTATTTGGCACGAGAGCTTTTCTTCCAAATATGGTATGCTGATGAATATTTAGATGAGCTGCGCGCTGATTGGTTGAGCGAACCATATACACATACATTGGAGATGAGACAGCAGATCTCATATTTCAGACACTAATGTTTCGTTACTAAATTCACTTCTGAGACTTTTTTTTTTTTTAAGCGAGAAATCAACTCAAAGCTGAAATATGGGCCGTTTTTACGAAAATGTATGGCTAACTGCAAATTTGGTAAGACGTGTCTGACTTCAGGAGGTCCACACAGTCTGACGAGACAGCGGCAGCCCCGCTGCGCTCCATACCCAGGAGAAAGTCACCGTTTCTGGGTTACTGGACTACCGGGGCTCGGGGCTCCGCAGAGGAAAGAGGTGTCAATGGGATTTAGAGGTTCTATGTATGTCCTAGTTACCCTCCAAACTGTCATTTTTCAGCTGCGACAAGGTAAAATCGGTTTTGCATTCTGTCACCCCTTTAAAGCTTTAGTGCGTAACGTCCGTTACATTCAAGCCGCTACCAAATTAGTTGCTCCAAAACTAATTAAGACTATCGGCTCCACACAACTCTCTCTGGATCTCTCAGTGTGACTACGTTCAGAAGATCGTAGTCACACAGAGTCATCTGTGTCAGACAGAGCATCGATGCTGTCGCGTCTCTCCCACGCCTGAAGTCTGCGTGCGAGGGGCCGCTGGTTCGGTTCTGTACAGCAGATGATCTTCAGATTTGTTTCATTAAGGCTTCTCTTTGTTTCCCGGAAAATCCCCAAAACACATGTGCATCTTATTTAGAACCAGCCCGGTGACACACACTTTCTATTTTGCATTGCGTCGCCATCTTATCTTTGTTTTGAATACTAGCAGATGGAAAACTGCAGCCTGCTCCACAGACTTCAGAGAAGAAAAGACTATTTTAACTGTTTTTACATCGTTTTGGTGTAATGCCGACCTGATAACACACGGCTTTTCAAACTTCTACAATATCTGAATGAAATCCTGAGAGTCTTGCTAGAGTCTCGTGGGGCTCTCCCGTCGTCTCCATCATTTGGTGTGAGGTCATAAAAGACAAAAAGAGACAGACAAAATAAAAACTTAGGGAATTCAAGCTCTAGTGCGTAACTTTTTGATATTAATGAGCGCCCATTACATTCAAGCCGTTGCCAAATGAGTTGCTCCAAAGCTAATTAAGACTATCAGCTCCACACAACTCTCTCTGGATCTCAGTGTGACTACGTTCAGAAGATTGTAGCGTCCGGAGACTTTCCCGCGCAGAAACTCAAGAAGATAATGACCTCTTTTGAAGAGTCATGAGTCCATCATGTTGTTTTTAATCCTCCGTGTCCTCCTTGGCTACTAGCAACTAGGTGCGTGATCACGGAAGACTTGTATCATGTGGGCGCGTTGACAGTTTTGTTGTCATTACTTAGAATTCCTCATGGGGGCGACAGAAACTACGCACTATAGCTTTAAAATGTGGACATTCACACCTTTTTAAAACACCGTGACGAATAAACGACATCTCTTCCATAACCCAAAATAAACTTCGTCTCTGTCCTAAACTTTTCACTAATGTTTAGGGCTGCACAATACACCGTTTTTATATCTGCATCCCGATACCAACTGGCACAATAAATCGCGAAAGGCACTCGGAGATTTAGTGCGATAGTTGAAAGACAATATCGACAGAAAACTGCACTTCAAAATTTATCTCGTCATTAATTTTTTTAGTGCTGCCTTTTTATATTCAATTCAACGCTGAATTTGTTCAATAAAACAACACACGATCTCTTCTCCCACCTTCCATCAGGGAGACGCTCGCAGAACATCCAAACGCGCACAACATGTTTTTAGGAATAGTTTTTACCCCCAGGTGATAAGGTTATTGAACGATAGCACAACAGGAAGGAGGGCTGTGGTCTGAACTTATATGTATATTGTGTTTGGATATTCTATAATGTTTTAAATGCTGTTATGTTTTTCAAATTGTTATTACTGACCGGTGCTGAGAGAGCGCTAAGGCACGTTGTATTTCATCGCTGTGGTACTTTCTACTAATACGCATATGACGATAAACTTGAACTGAACAGAAAAGTTGGAAATGATTTCCTTTCATGTCAAGTTATATCGTTATCGTGATATTCAACAACGTTACTGCGTATTTTCCTCATATCGTGCAGCCCTACTAATGTTGTTTTTGCTCTATTCAGACATTTCATTTGCTTATTTGCATCTTGCAGACGCGTAGTGTGCAGAGTCGTGCAGAGTAAGCACGTTAACCACGCAGTGTTTGTTCCCCCGCAGGGCCGCGAAGGGGAGATCCGCCACCTGTTCCGAGGCTTCGCCTTCCTCCACTGTAAGAAGCTGGTGGAGAATGGAGGCATGTTCGTCTGCAAGACCCGACACCTGGTGTTGGCCGGCGGATCCAAGGTCGGTGGCACATTCAATTCAATTTTATTTATAGTATCAAATCATAACAAGAGTTATCTCAACACAGTTTGCGGATAGAGCAGGTCTAGACCACACTATCATTTACGAAGACCCAACTATTCCAGTAAGAGCAAGCATATAGTGTTACAGTGGCGAGGAAAATTTCCCATTCAGGGAGAAAACTGGGACAGACCCAGGCTCTTGGTAGGAGGTGTCTGACGGGACAGACCCAGGCTCTTGGTAGGAGGTGTCTGACGGGACAGACTCAGGCTCTTGGTAAGAGGTGTCTGACAGGACAGACCCAGGCTCTTGCAGTAAGAGGTGTCTGACGGGACAGACCCAGGCTCTTGGTAGGAGGTGTCTGTGGGACAGACCAGGCTCTTGGTAGGAGGTGTCTGGCGGGACAGACCCAGGCTCTTGGTAAGAGGTGTCTGGCGGACAGACCCAGGCTCTTGGTAAGAGGTGTCTGACAGGACAGACCCAGGCTCTTGGTAAGAGGTGTCTGTGGGACAGACTCAGGCTCTTGGTAGGAGGTGTCTGACAGGACAGACCCAGGCTCTTGGTAGGAGGTGTCTGACAGGACAGACCAGGCTCTTAGTAAGAGGTGTCTGTGGGACAGACCCAGGCTCTTGGTAGGAGGTGTCTGTGGGACAGACCCAGGCTCTTGGTAGGAGGTGTCTGCTGGGACAGACAGGCTCTTGGTAGGAGGTGTCTGGCGGGACAGACTCAGGCTCTTGGTAGGAGGTGTGCTGGGACGACCCAGGCTCTTGGTAAGAGGTGTCTGTGGGACAGACCCAGGCTCTTGGTAGAGAGGTGTCTGTGGGACAGACCCAGGCTCTTGGTAGGAGGTGTCTGAGGGACAGACTCAGGCTCTTGGTAGGAGGTGTCTGACGGGACAGACTCAGGCTCTTGGTAGGAGGTGTCTGACGGGACAGACCCAGGTTCTTGGTAGGAGGTGTCAGACAGGACAGACCCAGGCTCTTGGTAGGAGGTGTCAGACAGGACAGACCCAGGCTCTTGGTAGGAGGTGTCTGACGGTGCCGGTTGGGGGTGTGATGAACAGTGGCAATAATTATTGTTCACCATAAAGATAATGGAACTATGACTAGAAATAGTAGTTGTAGTAGTTTTGTCGTGCAACAGGACGTAGAAGGGTGTAGCATGGAATAGCAAGGCATAGCAGGATGCAGCAGGGCGTAGCAGGACATGTCAGGGCATAGCAGGACGTAGAAGGGTGTAGCAGGAGTCAGCAGGGCGTAGCAGGAGGTAGCAGAATGTAGCATGGTGTAGCAGGAGGTAGCAGGGTGTAGCAGGGTGTAGCAGGAGGTAGCAGAATGTAGCTGGTGTAGCAGGAGGTAGCAGGAGTAAGCAGGGTGTAGCAGGGGTGTAGGAGTCAGCAGGGTGTAGCAGGAGGTAGCAGGGTGTAGCAGGAGTCAGCAGGGTGTAGCAGGGTAGCAGGAGTCAGCAGGGGTGAGGAGGTAGCAGGGTGTAGCAAGGAGTCACGGGTGTTAGCAGGAGGTAGGAGGTGTAGCAGGGAGGTAGGGGGTTTAGGGAGGTAGCGGGGTGTACAGGAGTCAGCGGGGTGTAGCAGGGTAGCAGGGTGTAACAGGGAGTCAGTAGGGGCTTAGCAGGGTGTAGCGGAGGTAGCAGGGGTGTAGAGGAGGTAGAGGGGTGTAGCAGGAGTCACAGGGGTGTAGGAGTGTAGGGTAGCAGGAGTCAACAGGAGTTAGCAGGAGGTAGCAGGGTGTAGAGTAGGTAGGGTAGCAGGAGGTAGCAGGGAGTCAGCAGGGTGTAGCAGGGTGTAGCAGGAGTCAGCAGGGTGTAGCAGGAGGTAGCAGAGTGTAGCAGGAGGTAGAAGGGGGTAGCAGGAGGTAGCTGGGTGTAGCAGGAGGTAGCTAGGTTAGCAGGGAGGTAGGAATGTAGCATGGTGTGAGGAGGTAGCAGGGAGTCAACAGGGTGTAGCAGGGTGTAGCAGAGGTCAGCAGGGTGTAGCAGGGAGAGTAGGGTGTAGCGGAGTCAGCAGGGTGCTTAGCAGAGGGTGGCAGGAGGACAGGGTGTAGCAGAGTCAGCAGGGTGTAGCGGAGTCAGCAGAGGGTGTAGCGAGGTAGAGGGTGTAGCAGGAGTCAGCAGGGGTGTATGTAGCAGTAGCAGGGTGTAGCAGGGTCCAGCGGGCTTAGCAGGGTGTATGGGAGGTAGCAAGGGTGTAGCATGGGAGTCATCAGGAGTGCTTAGGAGGTATTAGGGTGTAGCAGGGAGTCCAGCAGGGCTTGGGGAGGTAGGGAGGCTGGTAGAGAGGTAGCGGAGTCAGCAGGGTGTAGCAGAGTAGCAGGGTAGCAGGGTGTAGCAGGAGGTAGGGAGGTAGAGGGTGTAGGAGTAGCAGGGTGTTAGCAGAGTATGGGAGGTAGCAGGAGGGTAGCAGGGTGTAGGGAGTCAGCGGGTGTAGCAGAGTCGTGCAGGAGTCAACAGGGTGTAGCAGGAGGTAGCAGGAGTGAGCAGGAGTCAGCAGGGTGTAGCAGGAGGTAGCAGGGGGTAGCAGGGTGTAGCAGGGGTGGGAGGTGTAGGGAGTCAGCGGGGTTAGCAGGGGTGTAGCAGGAGTCCAGCGGGTGTAGCAGGAGGTAGCGGGTGTAGCAGGAGTCAGCAGAGGTGTAGCAGGCTGTGGGAGGTAGAGGGTGTAGCAGAGTCAGCAAGGTGTAGCAGGGTGTAGCAGAGTCAGCAGGGGTGTAGCAGGAGAGGTAGCAGGGTGTAGCAGGGTCACGGGGTGTAGCAGAGGCGTGGAGGTCAACAGGGTGTAGCAGGAGGTAGCAGGGTGTAGCAGGAGTCAGCAGGGGGTAGCAGGAGGTAGCAGGGTGTAGCAGGAGGTAGCAGGGGGTAGCAGGAGTCAGCAGGGTGTAGGAGGTAGCAGGGTGTAGCAGGAGGTAGCAGGGTGTAGCAGGAGTCAGCAGGGTGTAGCAGGGTGTAGCAGGAGTCAGCAGGGTGTAGCAGGAGGTAGCAGGGTGTAGCAGGAGTCAGCAGGGTGTAGCAGGAGGTAGCAGGGTGTAGCAGGAGTCAGCAGGGGGTGTAGCAAGAGGCGTAGGGTGTAGCAGAGCAGGAGGTAGCAGGGTGTAGGAGTAGCAGGGTGTAGCAGGTAGTAGGAGTCAAAGGGTGTGAGGAGGTAGAGGGTGTAGCAGGAGTCAGCGGTGCTTAGCAGGGAGGTGGGTGTAGCAGGAGTCAGCAGGGTGTGCAAGGTAGCAGGAGTCAGCAGGGTGTGCAGGAGGTAGCAGGAGTCGCGGGTGTAGCGGAGGTAGCGGAGTCAGCAGGGGTGAGGAGGTAGCAGGGTGTAGCAGGAGTCCAGCAGGGTGTAGCAAGGAGGTAGCAGGTGTAGCAGGAGCAGCAGGGTGTAGCAGAGTCGCAGGGTGTAGCGGAGCAGCGGGGTATGCAGGAGGTAGCAGGGTGTAGCAGGAGTCAGCAGGGTGTAGCAGGAGGTAGCAGGGTGTAGCAGGAGTCAGCAGGGTGTAGCAGGAGGTAGCAGGGCGTAGCAGGGTGTAGCAGGACAAAAACACCAAAACAAGTTCCTTCCTGAGACTGTTTAGCAGAGGCACCGTGGCTCCGTCCGGCTCTTAGCCCCGCCCCCAAGACGACTGTGATCGGTTTAAAGAAATGCCAATTAAACCAGAGCACGTTTCTCTCCCATCCCAGAATGCTGTGCGGACTAGTCAGACCTTCCTCCGCAGCGCTGTGGAGGACGGTGTGGCAATTGCGAGACTTCGGTATCCAAGATTTTTGAGCGTCTGATTGGACGATTGTGTGGACATTTGAAAGCTCCGGCAAATACGATTGAGTCTCAGATTCAGATTTTGCTTTTACTTGTGAGCATTTTTCAGAGCTGCCCTGAGGCTTTAGATTCCCATTGCCGACGGCTACGCCTGTTATTGTTGAGCACGTGACCAAATAAAGCACCTTGAATCTCGATTTTCACATCATAAGTAAAAAAAAAAAAATAAAATGTTTTTCTTCCCTCATTTCAGCCCCGAGATGTGACCAACTTCACCGTGGGAGGATTCGCTCCAATGAGCCCTCGCATCAGCAGTCCCATGCACCACGGAGGAGGAAGTGAGTGTCAAGAACTTATTCCACGTCAGCACAAAGCATAACGGTGGAGGGGCTCGAGAGACCTTTGTCCGGCTGCTCGGGTTTCACACCAGCATCCAAAAACCACTTCCCGATCTCAAGTCAAGTCAAGTCAGGTCATTTAATTTGTATAGCACATTTAAACGAACAAAAGTTGACCCACAGTGCTTTACAGGTACAGCAGGGAAGGCAGAAACAGTATGCCTTGAAAATACCCAATCAAGTGTGTTAAAGGTCCATGAATATAATTAGGCGAAGGTGAAGTCAAATAATATAACATAGAAGAAATAAATAGTTACTTTACAAACTACTAAAAGAGACATTACACAGGTCTTCTTCAAATGGATCTGACTCCAGGTATGATGGAGAAGTTGATTTTAATGTCATAACTAGGGCTGGGTACCGAATTGCCTCTGAAAGTATCGGAAAAATGCCTCGTTATTCAATACCGGAGGAGTGAATCTCATCGGAGTCAGTGAGCCAATCAGCACGCAGCGTGCGACTACTACCAAGATCTAGTAATGATGCCGATTGGCTGTCTGACGTTAACTCGCCGTAGAGGCAGGCAGGCACAACTCTACGTTAAGCACAGAGACGTAGTTGGAGCTGAGAAATTAATAAAAGGATATGTGATGTTATGAAATTGTTATGGGAAAAAAGGATAATTTAGGAACCGGTATCGAAGTCACAGCTTTGGTACCCAGTGCTTCCCCTAATCGGTTTAGGAATTGGAATTGTTTCAAAAAAGTACCGGTTCGGCATCAGAAATCGTAAAAATCTGGGTGGCGAAAGTGACCCAGCCCTGGTCACAACTGACTGAACTAAGCGCCAAATAAGCGGCCCAGAACATTCAGCACAGCAACTTGAACTCAACCTGAACTGATCTTAACCAATCGTCTCGGCGCCTAAATACAAGGGTCTCTCTTTGGTGAAGCGTTGCCTGCTGGATAAACACCGACTCGGCCAAAAGTCACTCCAAGTAAATCAGAAGCCACACGTTTTCTTAGCACCGTGATTCTGTTTTTGGCCGTCCTCGTATGTGCGTGTTCAACAATAGCAGTGAAACAACGGGACGCTTGAGACGGGACTTCAGTGGAAAGATTTCTTTTTATGTTTTCTTCAAAATCCAAGATGTGACATTCAGCGGTGGAATGTAACTAAAGTACATTTACTCCAGTACTGTACTTTAAGTCCAGATGTTGAGGTACTTGTACTTGTAGTCTTTTCTACTCCGCTACATTTCAGAGAGAAAATTTTTTACTTTTTACTCCATTACATTCATCTGTTACAGCTTCAGTTACTAGTTACTTCACGGTTAAAGGTGCCCTGCCACACGTATTTCATGACTTTGTGGTGATGTCCGAAGGTCTACCTTGGACTCTGTAACCTTGGTTACCTTGTTTCGAGCCATTCTAGCGTGGTATAGAGTAAGTAAGTAAGTAAAATTTATTTTATAAAGCGCTTTTCACAGATAAAATCACAAAGTGCTGTACAAAAGAATAGGTAACACAAACAATATAAAATGTATATACATATGTCAAATTAAAGTGACACTAGTGAAAACCCATCAACCAAAAGCTTTCCTAAATAAACATGTTTTCAGATCCTTTTTAAAAGAGACAACAGAGTCTGTTGAGTATAGAAAGCCTGCAGGAAGACTCGGCTCGATTTCTGCCAGTTCTCATTAATATTCAACAAGCTAAGCTGCTGGAATCTGATTGGCTAACAGCTAGCCAATGAGAGCCTGGCTGTCAGAATCCTTTACCCCAGCCCAACTGGGCGAGCTCATGAATAGTAATGAGCTCAGGCAGTATGATGTCAGACTGACCAGCTGTTGTGATTGGTCTGATTTCTCCTCTTATTTCTGTTCAGTGTCTAGAGCTGACAGAGGAGGTAGCAGTTCATTTTCACATTCACCACATAACACACACACACATATGGACCTCACAGATTTCAGAAAATGCAAGGAAAAACAGTTTTGTATGGCAGGGCACCTTTTAAAGATTCCTGCACACAAAACACATGTAGTTTATAAAATCTGATGTTTTATTATGAACTAGTGCAGTGCCCGTTCAAAATGTGCCTGTTTGGAACGGGCGATTACTTGGCCTGTGGTATTGCTGCTTGTAGAATTCATCAAAACCAAAATGACTTACAGAAAGACCCCAAACCACTTCATATGCAACTCCACTGTATAGCCTCCTACTGACTCACAGCGTAGGCTACGTCTACATCAGAGAAAGACATTGTCCTGCTATATTTACCTGACAGAGAACGCTGCAGATTCAGAATATAATCACAAAATATCACAATGAAAATGTGGAGTAATCAGACAGTATGGGCATTGCAGAGCGCTCTGAAGGAATAATCTCAGAGATTAGGCTGACGTTATGTTCTGCCAGCTCACAGCAGTTTAATACAACAGCAGGAAAAGAGTCCCCTCGCTGTTCTAAAGCGTTCTGCACGTGGCGTCTGCTGATGTGCAGGTTACCTTCCCAAACAGACGCACATATATATACAGATACATCTCGCACACCACGCTCTGTCTGCACTGTTGTCTGTAGCTGGTTGTGCTTTGCACGTGTGGGATTCTGAACCATCCTTAAATTTGGGAATTGTTGTTTGTTTAGTAGTGCTACTTTGGACATTTTAGTGGGTCTGAGGTGTATTGTCACATTTTAGCTGCCAAAGCTCTGCTGCTCTCGGTCTCTGGTCCTCAGGGTGAGAGGGGGAGTGGCCAGCGGCTAGAGCGGCAAAAGCCAACGTGTGATTCTTTTACCGATTATATATTTAACGATATCTTTTGCATTTCTAATCCAAACAACGTCAAACTTGGCACTGCACTTGCTCGTGCCCATAGCAAGACGCCTGTCAAGTCTGAAATCCATCGGACTAACGGTTCGAGAGATATGCGCTTAACACCCACACAGACAGACAGACAGACGTTCCTGCAATTTATAGATAGATGGATGGATGGATGGATGGATGGATGGATGCAATTTATGGATGAATGGATGAAACTAGCCAACAATAGAACGGCCTACTAGTCCAGCTGGGATGATTAGACCATTAAACACACAACTGGCTGGAGAGAAAAGAAGGAGACAGGAAGGAAGGAAGGAGACAGGAAGGAAGGAAGGAGACAGAAGGGAAGGAAGGAGACAGAAGGGAAGGAAGGAGAGGGGAAGTACCGATTCGGCATCAGAATGGTGAAAAATCTGGGTACCGGTAACCAAAGTGACCCAGCCCTGGTCACAACTGACGCGGCCCAGAACATTCAGCAACTTGAACTTAACCTGAACTGAATTTAATCGATCGTCTCTCCGTCTAAATACAAGGGTCTCTCTTTGGTGAAGCGTTGCCAGCTGGATAAACACCCACTCGGCCAAAAGTCACTCCAAGTAAATCAGAAGCCACACATTTTCTTAGCACCGGTGATTCTGTTTTTGGCCTTCCTCGTATGTGCGTGTTCAACAATATGAAGTTCTCAGCAGACGCTTGAGACGGCACTTCAGTGGAAAGATTCTTTTATGTTTTCTTCAAAATCCAAGATGTGACATTCAGCGGTGGAATGTAACTAAAGTACATTTACTCCAGTACTGTACTTTAAGTCCAAATGTTGAGGTACTTGTACTTTACTTGTAGTCTTATTCTTTTCATGCCACTTTCTACTTTCTACATTTCAGAGAGGAATATTGTACTTTTTACTCCGCTACATTCATCTGTTCCAGCTTTAGTTACTAGTTCCTTTAGTTACTAGTTCCTTTACACATAAAGATTCCTGCACACAAAACACATGTGGTTTATAAAATCTGATGTTTTATTATGAATGAAACTAGCCGACAATATAACAAGTTACTTAGCAGGACAATGTGCAGTTACATTAAAAAGATGCACCAGATTTAGCATTATGCTACTTTCCATCTGTAGTCCTCCACAATTATGACATAACAGAGTTAAGTACATGAAAAAACAATAAACATAACATGGTTATACAACAAAGACAGTTAAGACAATGTAAATAGATTATTTACACCGAAGGTGCAATACATAGATATACACAACAATGGAATAAAAAGCGTTAGTGAGAGCAGGTCTGATGGTCTAAAGGGGAAGTATTTAACTGCCCGCGAGAATCTTTTAAAATTTGAGATTACGATTATTTTGATCGATATTGAAATCCCGATAATTTTAACACGATTACTCGTTGACTTCTGGAAAGATGTTGCAATTATTGAACTTAAAAAAAAAACAGTGGAAAAGGGTCAAATAAATCAACTGTTTTAAAAAAAACACATACAGCTGTGAACTTTGCCTTTAATACTTTTCCTATTTAAACTTTATTTTTTCAGTTTACTTGCAAAAGTAAAGGAAGGAAAGAGAGAGAGGAAGGAAAGAGACCGAAAGGATGGAGAGGGAGAGGACGAAAAGAGAGAGGAAGGAAAGAGACCGAAAGGAAGGAAAGGGAGAGGAAGGAAAGAGCGAGGGAGGAAAGGGAGAGGAAGGAAAGAGACCGAAAGGAAGGAAGGAAGGAAAGGGAGAGGAAAGAAAGAGACCGAAAGGAAGGAAGGAAAGGGAGAGGAAAGAAAGAGACCGAAAGGAAAGAAAGGGAGAGGAAAGAAAGAGACCGAAAGGAAGGAAAGGGAGAGGAAGGAAAGAGACCGAAAGGAAGGAAGGAAAGGGAGAGGAAAGAAAGAGACCGAAAGGAAGGAAAGGGAGAGGAAGGAAAGAGCGAGGAAGGAAAGAGACCGAAAGGGAGAGGAAAGAAAGAGACCGAAAGGAAGGAAAGGGAGAGGAAGGAAAGAGACCGAAAGGGAGAGGAAGGAAAGAGACCGAAAGGGAGAGGAAAGAAAGAGACCGAAAGGAAGGAAAGGGAGAGGAAGGAAAGAGACCGAAAGGAAGGAAAGGAAGAGGAAGGAAAGAGACCGAAAGGAAGGAAAGGAAGAGGAAGGAGGGAGACAGAAAGGAAGGACAGAAAGAAAGTAAAGAGGAAGGAAAGGAAGGAAGGAAAGAGACAAAGGAGGAAAGGAGGAAGGAAGGAAGGAAGGAAGGAAGGAAGGAAGGAAGGAAGGAAGGAAGGAAGGAAGGAAGGAAAGGAAGGAAGGAAGGAAGGAGACATTACATTATTGATTAATTGCACAGCCCAGCCCCTGGTCATAACTGACTGAAATAAGCGCCAAACAGCGGCTCAGAACATTCAGCACAGCACTCAATTTCTTACTCTTTTTTTTAAAAAGTTTTCTCCACTGCAGCTTTGTGATCTTAATCAATCTTCTCGCCGCCTAAATACAAGGGTCTCTCTTTGTCGCCAGCTGGATACAAACACCGCCTCGGCCAAAAGTCACTCCAAGTAAATCAGAGGCCACGGGCGTTTAAACGCCGGGGACACTCGGAGACAGCACTTCTGTGCAAAGATTATTTTTATTTCTTTAGTAGAGAATCCCAGGCAGGTGTTAACGCTTAAATCGCTCTTTGTCTTTTTTTTTTTTTTTTTTTTTTTTTTTTTTTATACATAAACACACTGTGTTCTCCCCCTGCAGGTTTCTCCAGAGAGGGAGGAGGAGGAGGGGAGGGAGGTAGGGGGGGGAGGAGGAGGAGGAGGAGGAATGGGCCGGGGCAGAGGACGCAGAGACAACGAGCTGATTGGTCAGACGGTCCGCATCTCGCAGGGTCCTTACAAAGGTATGACCAGGAAGTGACCTGTTGCGTAATTTAAAGGGTAACTTTTCCCCATGTTTCTGCATGTAAGTGACTGATTGGAACAGGAATATTTGACATTGGTCCAGTATTAAAGGTCCCATGACATACTGCTTTTTGGATGCTTTTATATAGACCTTAGTGGTCCCCTAATACTGTGTCTGAAGTCTCTTTTATATAGACCTTAGTGGTCCCCTAATACTGTATCTGAAGTCTCTTTTATATAGACCTTAGTGGTCCCCTAATACTGTATCTGAAGTCTCTTTTATATAGGCCTTAGTGGTCCCCTAATACTGTATCTGAAGTCTCTTTTATATAGGCCTTAGTGGTCCTCTAATACTGTATCTGAAGTCTCTTTTATATAGGCCTTAGTGGTCCCCTAATACTGTATCTGAAGTCTCTTTTATATAGGCCTTAGTGGTCCCCTAATACTTTATCTGAAGTCTCTTTTATATAGGCCTTAGTGGTCCCCTAATACTGTATCTGAAGTCTCTTTTATATAGACCTTAGTGGTCCCCTAATACTGTATCTGAAGTCTCTTTTATATAGACCTTAGTGGTCCCCTAATACTTTATCTGAAGTCTCTTTATATAGACCTTAGTGGTCCCCTAATACTGTATCTGAAGTCTCTTTTATATAGACCTTAGTGGTCCCCTAATACTGTATCTGAAGTCTCTTTTACAGTGCCTTGCGAAAGTATTCGGCCCCCTTGAACTTTTCGACCTTTTGCCACATTTCAGGCCTCAAACATAAAGATATAAAACTGTAATTTTTTGTGAAGAATCAACAACAAATGGGACACAATCATGAAGTGGAACGAAATTTATTGGATATTTCAAACCTTTTAAACAAATAAAAAACTGAAATATTGGGCGTGCAAAATTATTCAGCCCCCTTAAGTTAATACTTTGTAGCGCCACCTTTTGCTGCGATACAGCTGTAAGTCGCTAGGGTATGTCTCTATCAGTTTTGCACATCGAGAGACTGACATTTTTGCCCATTCTCCTCCTTGCAAAACAGCTCGAGCTCAGTGAGGTTGGATGGAGAGCGTTTGTGAACAGCAGTTTTCAGTTCTTTCCACAGATTCTAGATTGGATTCAGGTCTGGACTTTGACTTGGCCATTCTAACACCTGGATATGTTTATTTGTGAACCATTCCATTGTAGATTTTGCTTTATGTTTTGGATCATTGTCTTGTTGGAAGACAAATCTCCGTCCCAGTCTCAGGTCTTTGCAGACTCCATCAGGTTTTCTTCCAGAATGGTCCTGTATTTGGCTCCATCCATCTTCCCATCAATTTTAACCATCTTCCCTGTCCCTGCTGAAGAAAAGCAGGCCCAAACCATGATGCTGCCACCACCATGTTTGACAGTGGGGATGGTGTGTTCAGGGTGATGAGCTGTGTTGCTTTTATGCCAAACATAACGTTTTGCATTGTTGCCAAAAAGTTCGATTTTGGTTTCATCTGACCACAGCACCTTCTTCCACATGTTTGGTGTGTCTCCCAGGTGGCTTTTGGCAAACTTTTTAACGACACACTTTTTATGGATATCTTTAAGAAATGGCTTTCTTCTTGCCACTCTTCCATAAAGGGCCCGATTTGTGCAGTATACAATTGATTGTTGTCCTATGGACAGAGTCTCCCACCTCAGCTGTAGATCTCTGCAGTTCATCCAGAGTGATCATGGGCCTCTTGGCTGCATCTCTGATCAGTCTTCTCATTGTATGAGCTGAAAGTTTAGAGGGACGGCCGGGTTTCCGTAGATTTGTAGTGGTCTGATACTCCTTCCATTTCAATATTATCGCTTGCACAGTGCTCCTTGGGATGTTTAAAGCTTGGGAAATCTTTTTGTATCCAAACCGGGCTTTAAACTTCTCCACAACAGTATCTCGGACCTGCCTGGTGTGTTTCCTTGTTCTTCATGATGCTCTCTGCGCCTTTACACGGACCTCTGAGACCATCACAGAGCAGGTGCATTTATACGGAGACTTGATTACACACAGCTGGATTCTATTTATCATCATTAGTCATTTAGGTCAACATTGGATCATTCAGAGATCCTCACTGAACTTCTGGAGAGAGTTTCTGCACTGAAAGTAAAGGGGCTGAATAATTTTGCACCCCACTTTTTCAGTTTTTATTTGTTAAAAAGTTTGAAATAGCCAATGAATTTCGTTCCCCCACTTCATAATTGGGACCCACTTGTTGTTGATTCTTCACAAAAAATTACAGTTTTATATCTTTATGTTTGAGGCCTGAAATGTGGCAAAAGGTCGAAACGTTCAAGGGGGCCGAATACTTTCGCAAGGCACTGTATATAGACCTTAGTGGTCCCCTAATACTGTATCTGAAGTCTCTTTTATATAGACCTTAGTGGTCCCCTAATACTGTATCTGAAGTCTCTTTTATATAGACCTTAGTGGTCCCCTAATACTGTATCTGAAGTCTCTTTTATATAGACCTTAGTGGTCCCCTAATACTGTATCTGAAGTCTCTTTTATATAGACCTTAGTGGTCCCCTAATACTGTATCTGAAGTTTCTTTTATATAGGCCTTAGTGGTCCCCTAATACTGTATCTGAAGTATCACCCCTATAGTTTGATTGCAATAAATCTTTAATTCACTCATTTACATGTGAAAATTTGCTGTCTGTATACACGCTAAGTGTCCAGTTTGTTTTTAATGGTACCGATTCGTCTGCCTACATTTCCCAGGTTACATTGGTGTGGTGAAGGACGCAACGGAGTCTACGGCCAGAGTAGAGCTGCACTCCACCTGTCAGACCATCTCTGTAGACCGACAGCGCTTAACTACCATGTAAGTACTCAAAAGCCCCACCGGAGACAGAACACCTGAGGCCGGCTACACGCTGTGTCTGGGTGGTGCGAGCGTGGCGTTTGTTTTGCGTGGATTTTTCCGTCTTTACACACCAGAAACGTGTCAAGGCTAGCTGCTGCTTTTTAACTTTATGCTAAGATATATTAAATGCTACTAAATGCTTAAATATTCAATGTGAGTCGAGTGCAGATGTCAGTTGCGCATGAGTCACTTTGTGACAAATAGCCTCCAAATTACTGTCTATGGTTCTGAGCTAACGTTAGCAATCAAACAATCACAGATAGCTAAAACTAGTGCCCTACATTTAGGGCACTAGCTAGCTAAAACGTTTTGAAATGACTGCTAGCTAAGATGCTAACGGCGTTTTGAGCTAATGTTAGCAAATCAAGAAGCCTCCTAGATGCTAACGTGGGTTTTGAGCTAACGTTAGCAATCAAGTAGCCTCCTAGATGCTAACGTGGGTTTTGAACTAATGTCAGCAATCAAACAATCATAGCTAGCTAAAACGTTTTTGAAATGACTGCTAGCTACAAGTTAGCAATAAAACACAACAAAGGCTGTCACTTGAATGGCATTTTGAGCTAACGTTGGCAATCAAACAATCACAGATGGCTAAAACGTTTTAGTTATTTTAGCTAACAGCTAATTCAGCTAACCGCTAGCTGACCGCTAGATTCAGTCTAAAATAACGTTAAGTCAAACTTAATGGGAAAAGAAGACTTTACAGTAATAACAATAAAGACTTTGAGTGATTAGTATTGAGTTGATTGTATTTTAAATGAGCACAAGTAAAGTAGAACTGACGTAGCTAACAGCTGTTATATACGTTAACGTTTATTTTCAAGTTTTATTTTGAGGGTCTTTTTTAAAGTTATTACATGCTGTCTCAGCTAGGGGTTAGCTAGCGGTTACCTAAACTAACGTTAGCTTGCCTGTGGAGGCTAACCGCTGCAATGTTTGAGAGTGGGCGGGGTTAAACGTTTAACTCCGCCCACATTGAGGTCTGCAGTCAGGGGCTTCTGGACTAAATTACTAACCCTACGTTAATCTCGTCCTTCTCTCCAGGGGAGCGAAGAGACACAGCGGAATGACCTCCACCCACGGGCGTACGCCCATGTACGGCTCCCAGACGCCCATGTACGGTACCGGCTCCAGAACGCCCATGTACGGCTCCCAGACACCCATCCATGAAGGTAAGACACTTGTAGTCCGGGTCTCTCTCTGGAGTCTCCTTTAGAGGATTTTTAAGTCCGATAGTCGATACAAATATTTGGTGATTTTTTTTTTTTTAAATCTGATCTCCATATACATAACTCCCATGTGACTGGATATAATTGTCATGGTTTGATTATTTTATTTTATTTATTTATTTTTTTGCCCAGCAGGAAGTCGTACACCTCACTACGGATCGCAGACCCCACTGCATGATGGGAGCAGGACGCCGGGTCAGAGTGGAGCCTGGGACCCCAGCAACCCCAACACACCTTCCAGGTAACAGGCACGCACTCACACACACACACACACACGCACGCACACACACACACAGACATGCACGCAAAGACAGACTCACACACACAGGCAGACATACACATGCACAGAGACACATGCACAGACACGCACACAGAGACACAGGCATGCGCACAGACACACACACACAGACGCATGCACAGATACGCACGCAGAGACACAGGCATGCGCACAGACACACACACAGACACACAGACACGCACGCAGAGACACACAGACACACAGACACATGCACAGACACACAGGCATGCGCACACACACGCAGAGACGCACACAGAGACACACATGCGCAGAGACATGCACAGAGACACACACACAGAGACACACACACAGAGACACACAAACACGCACCAACACAAACCCGCATACACATATGCACAGACACACACACACGCAAACACACACACAGAGACACACACAAACTGAGACTTCAATTGTGTGTCTGTGTGTTTTTCTGGTTGTATTTATTGTAAGAGTTGTGTCTTCTCTCTGCTCTCCAGGAATGAAGAGGAGTACGACTTCGGCTACGACGACGAGCCCTCCCCGTCCCCTCAGGGCTACGGGGGGACCCCCAACCCCCAGACACCCGGTTACCCAGAAGTCCCCTCTCCGCAGGTCAACCCTCAGTACAACCCCCAGACGCCTGGCACGCCGGCTATGTGAGTCCGAGCAGCGAGCTCTCTGCTCTCAGTGACGTTTCTTACAGTAAAAAACACCATTTTATTACCCTTTCTTGGAATGAACATTCATCTCTCGCTTCTGGCAGCAGAGAGGTTAAGATTCTGGTTAGAAATATGTTCACACATATTTGGAATAACCTTAAATCACCAGGACACAATATCGAGAGTAAAGACATTAATCTGTGTCCGTCTGTCTGTCTGTCTGTGCGTCTGTCTGTCTGTCTGTGCGTCTGTCTGTCTGTCTGTCTGTGCGTCTGTCTGTCTGTCTGTGCGTGTGCGTCTGTCTGTCTGTCTGTCTGTCCGTCTGTCTGTCTGTGCGTGTGCGTCTGTCTGTGCGTGTGTGCGTCTGTCTGTCTGTCTGTCTGTGCGTGTCTGTGCGTGCCTGTCTGTCTGTCTGTCTGTGTGTGTGCGTCTGTCTGTCTGTCTGTCTGTCTGTGCGTGTGTGTGTCTGTCTGTCTGTCTGTCTGTCTGTGCGTGTGTGTGCGTCTGTCTGTCTGTCTGTGCGTGTGTGTGTGCGTCTGTCTGTCTGTCCGTGTGTGTGTTTCTGTCCGTGTGTGTGCAGGTATAACACGGAGCAGTATTCTCCCTATGCGGCCCCGTCCCCTCAGGGCTCCTACCAGCCCAGTCCGAGTCCCCAGAGCTACCACCAGGTGGCGCCCTCACCGGTCGGCTACCAGAACACCCACTCTCCAGCCAGCTACCACCCGACACCTTCCCCCATGGCTTATCAGGTACGAGCTATGGTCCTCAAGAAAGTTTTAGAGTGCTCATATTCTGCTTTTTGGCTTTTTCCCCCTTTCCTTTATTGCAGGGGTCTCAAACTCGCGGCCCGCGGGCCAATTGCGGCCCGCGGGACGATCGTTTGTGGCCCCCGCCTTTAATATGAAAGTTTAATGTTAGTGCGGTCCGCGAGTTTGATATGTATGGTACTTTACAGTGTTGTGTGCGGAGCTGAACGAACCCACCAATCACGGTGGGGTATATGGCTCTCGGGGGCGGGACATCGGCCGGGCTTGATGCAAGCAGAGAAACATTCCTCAACGAGTGAAAGTTACAGCAGCGTTGCCATGGAGTGGTTTCTTCCGTGCCTGGCTGGCTGCCTCGTTTCTATTGGGCACATGCGCTGCATTCACAACACTTCCCTTATTATAAGTTGCTGCCCCAGGACATTATACGTAGCCTATATATACGTATATAAATGTATATACATTTATATAGCCCTCGTTATATATATATAACGAGGGGTTAAATTGAGCCGGGGCTCTCCTGGGCTCAGCCCCGGCACATAAGCCTGCTCGTTTGTCCAGATGTGCCTGCTTGCAGTCTAAATATGTCACAAAAAATTTGATGAAAGTGATTCTTTTGAAAACATATTTGAATGATGATCGGTGCCGTGCGTGCGTGCGTGCGTGCGCGTGTGTTAGTAAAGAGAGAGAATGGGAGAAGAAGTTTGTGTGAGGTGGACCTGGTCGCCACAGACCCAAATCTTCTCAGCTGTTGCTAATCATGCTGCACTGTCTCTTCATGTGGCACATTGTGTTTGGCACATTGTATGGGTCACTTCTTATATCATAACAAGGTAATACAGTGTGTAATCAAGTGATGACTGATTAACAGTAATGCAAATGCTAAATACCCTAATACCTGATGATACTACAACAATGCAGAGTATAGGCTCTTAACCTTGCAGTTTTGCACATATGTAAGTCTCAATTTCTCCAAAACTCTCCAGAAAGTGCCATTTAACAGTTTATATAAAAAAAATTGTCCCCCTATATATTTATACATACACGTCAATGGCACTTAGAGAGTTAATATGAGGTCTCTCTCTCTGACAAAGTAAATCAAAGTGATGCGTACGCGGCGGGATAAAAGAATATAAATAATAAAAATAAAGAGATTTGAGAAGATTGGAATTTTTTTAACAAATCTTTTCTTGTGGAAAACCTGATGGGGCCCAGCCTCACCCAGACTCTGCCCCCAGTGGCCCCCAGGTAAATTGAGTTTGAGACCCCTGCTTTATTGTGTTATATCTTTTTTTGTGCATGTTATAGGTTTACAAAGTGAAAAAGCCCAAAGTCCCCCCCAAAGGGACTTACCATCTCCAACAGAAAACACTGTTCACCAACTGCTTCTGACTGGCTAGTAGTCCTTACCCAGGTACTGTCAGGGCACGCCCTCATACTCTGCTTCTGACTGGCTAGTAGTCCTTACCTAGGTACTGTCAGGGCACGCCCTCATACTCTGCTTCTGACTGGCTAGTAGTCCTTACCTAGCTACCGCAGTAGCACTACTCTGCTTCTGACTGGCTAGTAGTCCTTACCTAGCTACTGTCAGGGCACGCCCTCATACTCTGCTTCTGACTGGCTAGTAGTCCTTACCTAGGTACTGTCAGGACACGCCCTCATACTCTGCTTCTGACTGGCTAGTAGTCCTTACCTAGGTACTGTCAGGGCCCTCATACTCTGCTTCTGACTGGCTAGTAGTCCTTACCTAGCTACTGAGCATGTGCGACTGCCAACAAAGATGTAACAGAAGTTGAGAGGTCTCACTCTGTAGCTAAAACAGAGAGCTCAACAAACAGGGTGAAAAGAAGAGCTGCAGCAATGTGCAGTACGACAAAAATATGTTTTTTGAAAATTAAACTATCTAAACCTATTCTGGTACAACCTCTAAAATACAATTATAAACCTGAAAAAGAGCAGAATATGGGCGCTTTAAAACAAGCAATGAACAGCTGACGGTTTTCTCAGTCCCTCCGTCTTCAAGCTGCTCTCGAGTGCGTCTCAAAACGTTGATCTGACAGAAAACAGTGGTAGTGTAATATGAATTCTGCTTGTGCTGCATTGGGGATAAAGAACTCAACGGGTCCTGGTATTTTGGGCTTTGGCAGAGCACGCACTGTCAGAAACCCAGCTGGACTCGTGGTCTTCGTCTGATGTTCCTGAGCCTGACTATAGACATCTGGTTTGGGGGTTTTCCAGTAAATCTCATACCTTTTTGACAAAGACAAGTATAAATCATCACATCGACTTAGAAATCCTGGTGTTGTGTCAAGAAGCCGTCAAACAGTCGGACCGAAGATTACTGAAGGCCGAGACAGTGCGGCCAGTGTGACTCTCGTTGCTTTAGGGCTGCTCGATTTATGGAAAATAATCATAATCATGGTTATTTTGGTCAATATTGAAATCACGATTACTCATTAACCTTTGGATATAATGGATAGTGTCCAGGGGATAATCTGTGAGTGGCCTTTTATCTAACAGAAAGAGTCTTTGGATCAGAATAACATCAGTTTTACTACTGGGAGTCGGTTCAGCTTTACAGATATCACACATGATGTTACACAGCCAATGAACAGTTCCACACAGACAGAACACAATGTGCATATCACATCACATGTTCACTCACTAGGACCACTACTACTGTCATTACTAAACACTGGGCCAATATATCATCACATGTTCACTCACTAGGACCACTACTACTGGCATTACTAAACACTGGGCCAATATATCATCACATGTTCACTCACTAGGACCACTACTACTGGCATTACTAAACACTGGGCCAATATATCATCACATGTTCACTCACTAGGACCACTACTACTGGCATTACTAAACACTGGGCCAATATATCATCACATGTTCACTCACTATGACATCACTACTACTGTCATTACTAAACACTGGGCCAATATATCATCACATGTTCACTCACTATGACATCACTACTACTGGCATTACTAAACACTGGGCCAATATATCATCACATGTTCACTCACTA
>NC_053113.1:312511-322511 GCF_010015445.1 Perca fluviatilis | reverse complement strand
AACCCTTAAAAAAAACAGATTTCTGGACATTTGGCATTAAACCTGATCAGTCCGCGTACAGTAAAGGCAATGAGTCTGTGTTATGTCTTATTTGACAGAAATCAAATGCATTTTCCTGTTATTTCTGACAATTTGATGAACAAACATGTCTATTATGCTGGAGTAAATAAAGCCCCAATTATCAAAACCGCTTACAACAAGTAGTATTAATATTTAAATACTACTGTCTGTGCACATCACCTGGAAGAGTGAGACACAGCCAGACTCTTATTTAAAGGTGCTCTAAGAGATTTCACGCGTTTTTTAGGCTTTTTTATCTCCTCACTATCAGCTAGCTGTCTGTCCCCTGAACACACTGTAAAAAACATCTCCTCACTATCAGCTAGCTGTCTGTCCCCTGAACACACTGTAAAAACATCTCCTCACTATCTGCTAGCTGTCTGTCCCCTGAACACACTGTAAAAAACATCTTCTCACTATCTGCTAGCTGTCTGTCCCCTGAACACACTGTAAAAAACATCTCCTCACTATCTGCTAGCAGCCTGTCCCCTGAACACACTGTAAAAAACATCTCCTCACTATCTGCTAGCTGTCTGTCCCCTGAACACACTGTAAAAAACATCTCACTATCTGCTAGCTGTCTGTCCTCTGAACACACTGTAAAAACATCTCCTCACTATCTGCTAGCTGTCTGTCCTCTGAACACACTGTAAAAAACATCTCCTCACTATCTGCTGGAGCTGGTTGAGCCATTATCACTGCAGTATTAGCACGTAGGCTACATCCACAATGAGGGTTCATGACTGTTTCAGGAAGGGAGGGGGCGAGCTAGCCTCCGTTTTGTTTGACAGATACTTCGAACATCAACAAGAGGCCCCGTCACCCAACATCTCTTAGAGGACCTTCAAGTTTATGTTCGGATGTTTGGAAAATTGTCGAGGATTTAAATCACTGTTTTGATTCTCAATTCTTATCATTTTGGCGCTGGTGATTTTTCTTTGGCTCGGGCTAAAACCTCTTTTGGGGGGAAAGACCCCTGGCATCACGTCTGTGTGTTTTGGGTTTTGACTCGAGTTGTGACTGAGAGAAGGAGTAAGATTAATGAGGTTTGTTTGTGGTGAAAGATTGCTTTTTAAACAAACTCAATATCCTCCGTGAGCGATACCAATTCCCTTTGACCTCACGCGGCATCTTTTTCCCATCATCTCACCCTCCTCACAGTCTGAAAACCTCCATCTGCTGCTGCTTCACACAGAAGTGAGGAGATATATGGGTGGTTGAACCCTGTTGCCGTTAAATCCAGGGCCGAAACGTGGCTCCTCTCGCGTTACTGAAAGGTCTCGTCATCAGAGTTTGGAAAGCAGCGGGACTGAATGTTTTTTTTTGGGGCCCCGGAAGCCCGATAAGAGTTGGAGTAATGCAGTTTTTAAGAGAAAGCGAGCCGCAGCTAAATCCGTCTAAATATTCTCCACTCGCCAAGAGCCTACGCGTAATCGTTCATCTGCAATTCGAGTGTTAGAAAAGCACAAAAAGCTCAGCCTGAAGTCTCAGGTCGGTTTAACTTGGCGACTAACGGTTGAAGGTGTAATAACGTGGCAGCAGCTGCAGCAGAGACAATGATCAGAAATGTTAGTGTGTCTGAAATTTGGCCTTCCAAGTGTCCAGACTGACGTGTGTTATCTAAACCTCTGTCTCAAACACACACTGGGTTTCATCTGGTTCTGCTTCTCGCCTGGAACAGAAAGGACATACCTGTCTGTCAACCGGGACAGTATTTCATAGAGCTCGTCCAGTATTACCATCTGTCATTCAACCGATTTTTGGAAAAGATTTTTTTTTTGGAGATAAATCCTGTTTTTTGGATAGCCTAGAAGTCTAGATGCACCCATAGCTGCAGCAAATGGAATTAGCAGCCAGGGTCAGTCTGGCAACTCCGGTCAGGCCGATCACAATCGGCCCTCAGTTATGAAACGTGCGTACGACCTAAAACAGGCGTAGGACTGGCGTACGCCGATTGGATAAATCCAGGGCCGAAACGTGGCTCCAATCGCGTTACTGAAAGGTCTCGTCATTCGAGTTGAGAAGGCAGCGGGGCAGAATTTTTTATGTGGTGTACATAACGGAAACCATGTTGTGCGTCTGCCCTATTTCTGATACCGTGGTGGCAGAAATTTTAAATTCTTCTGTCTGTCCCCTGAACACACTGTAAAAAACATCTCCTCACTATCTGCTAGCTGCCTGTCCCCTGAACACACTGTAAAAAACATCTCCTCACTATCTGCTAGCTGCCTGTCCCCTGAACACACTGTAAAAAACATCTCCTCACTATCTGCTAGCTGCCTGTCCCCTGAACACACTGTAAAAAACATCTCCTCACTATCTGCTAGCTGCCTGTCCCCTGAACACACTGTAAAAAACATCTCCTCACTATCTGCTAGCTGCCTGTCCCCTGAACACACTGTAAAAAACATCTCCTCACTATCTGCTAGCTGTCTGTCCCCTGAACACACTGTAAAAAATGCGATCTCTGAAGACAGCCCAGGCTCCACAAACACCAACAAAAACATACTGCGCCAACCCGCACCACCAAACATAACCGTGTTCCTGCCAATAAGGAGCTGGTTGAGCCATTATCACTGCAGTATTAGCACGTAGGCTACATCCACAATGAGGGTTCATGACTGTTTCAGGAAGGGAGGGGGCGAGCTAGCCTCCGTTTTGTTTGACCGATACTTCGAACGTCAACCAGGAGCCCCGTCACCCAACATCTCTTAGAGGACCTTTAAGTTTATGTTTGGAAAATTGTCGAGGATTTAAATCACTGTTTTGATTCTCAATTCTTATCATTTTGGCGATGGTGATTTTTCTTTGGCTCGGGCTAAAACCTCTTTTGGGGGAAAGACCCCTGGCATCACGTCTGTGTGTTTTGGGTTTTGACTCGAGTTGTGACTGACAGGAGTAAGATTAATGATGTTTGTTTGTGGTGAAAGATTGCTTTTTAAACAAACTCAATATCCTCCGTGAGCGATAACCGTTTCCTTTGACCTCACGCGGCATCTTTTTCCCATCATCTCTCCCTCCTCACAGTCTGAAAACCTCCATCTGCTGCTGCTTCACACAGAAGTGAGGAGATATATGGGTGGTCGAACCCTGTTACCGTTAAATCCAGGGCCCGAAACGTGGCTCCTCGCGTTACTGAAAGGTCTCGCCAACAGCGTTTGGAAAGCAGCGGGACTGAATTTCTTTTTGGCTCCCGAGAAGCCCGATAAGAGTTGAAGTAATGTTTTTAAGAGAAAGTGAGCCGCAGCTAAATCCGTCTAAATATTCTCCCTCGCCAAGAGCCTACGCGTAATCGTTCATCTGCAATTCAAGTGTTAGAAAAGCACAAAAAGCTCAGCCTGAAGTCTCAGAGCGGTTTAACTGGGCGACTAACGGTTGAAGGTGTAATAACGCGACGTGGCAACGTGGAAGCAGCTGCAGCGAGACAGTGATCAGAAATATTATCGTGTGTCTGAAATTTGGCCTTCCAAGTTTCCAGACTGACGTGTGAAGGCCTCTCGTGAGGATCGCCTTGTCTGGTGCCTCTTTGAATACTAAATCCCGTTGATAGCGTACCACTTTTGCTTTAGGAAAAGTTTACTATAAAGGGCGCAGTATCGTATCCATTGACAGAATTTCTCATTTAAGCCAAAGCTCCTCATTTCCTCAAACATAAGATAAGATATCCTTTGTTGTCCCCCAAAGGAAATTTGTTTAGGACTCTGTCCGTTCCACAGCTTTACAAAGACAACACAAAATACGGAAAAAAAGCATCTCTCACCACATACTGTCATGCAGCGCAAAACATGCTCTCATATACATTAGACAGGTCCCTATATAGTAAGCACATTAACTCCTCCTTTCATTGGCAGTTTCTAATTGAACGACCCTGTACGTATTGCACAAAATGTCACAGTGCACTGACATGATGCACAACCCAAATAGCCTATGAATTGCACAACTAACCTATTGCACAACCCCGATAGCCTACGTATTGTACAAATGACATAATGCACAACCCCAGTAGCCTACATATTGCACAACCCAAATAGCCCACATAGTGCACAACCCAAATAGCCTACATATTGCACAACTAACACATTGCACAACCCCAATAGCCCACATATTGCACAACTAACATTGCACAACCCAAATAGCCCACATAGTGCACAACTAACATATTGCACAACCCAAATAGCCTACATATTGCACAACTAACATATTGCACAACCCAAATAGCCCACATAGTGCACAACTAACATATTGCACAACCCAAATAGCCTACACATTGCACAACCCAAATAGCCTACACATTGCACAACTAACATATTGCACAACCCAAATAGCCCACATAGTGCACAACTAACATATTGCACAACCCAAATAGCCTACATATTGCACAACCCAAATAGCCCACATATTGCACAACTAACATATTGCACAACCCAAATAGCCTACACATTGCACAACTAACATATTGCACAACCCAAATAGCCTACACATTGCACAACTAACATATTGCACAACCCAAATAGCCCACATAGTGCACAACTAACATATTGCACAACCCAAATAGCCTACACATTGCACAACTAACATATTGCACAACCCAAATAGCCCACATATTGCACAACTAACATATTGCACAACCCAAATAGCCTACACATTGCACAACTAACATATTGCACAACCCAAATAGCCTACACATTGCACAACTAACATATTGCACAACCCAAATAGCCCACATAGTGCACAAAATGACATATTGCACAACTCAAATAGCCTACACAGTGCACAAAATGACATAATGCACAACTCAAATAGCCTACACAGTGCACAAAATGACATAATGCACAACTCAAATAGCCAACATATTGCACAAATGACACATTTCCACATAACCTATGCAGTACAGTAAAGGTCCAATTCACCAAATCAAAAGCTTTTTCTGCATCCAAAGTCAATAATAGGAGGTCTGTCTTTTCTATCTGTGTGTGTGATCCATTACATTTAGAGTTTGCAGATATTGTCTTATGATCAGTATTAAGTAGTGATATGGGTCTGTAAGATGCACATTTTGAGGCATCTTTTCCATTTTGTATAGGTGTAATTATCGATGATGCCCATCTTTGTGCTCATATTCCTGTGTCTAATGCGTGATTGTAGCCATGGAAGCAGCTGCAGCAGAGACAATGATCAGAAATGTTATTGTGTGTTTGAAATTTGGCCTTCCAAGTGTCCACACTAACGTGTGAAGGCCTCTAGTGTCCGTTATCTAAACATCTGTCCCAAACAGGGTGGGTTTCATCTAGTTCTGCTTCTCGTCTGGAACAGAAAGGACATACCTGTCTATCAACCGTGACGGTATTTCACAGAGCCCGTCCAATATTACCATCTGGCTTTCAACCCATTTTTGGAAAGTACTTTTTGGAGATAAATCCTGTTTTTGGATAGCCTAGAAATCTAGGCGCACCCATAGCGGCAGCAGCCAGGGTCAGTCTGGCAACTTTCCGTTGGCTTGCGAGCTGGAAAAACTCTAGTCAGGCCAATCACATCGTGTATAGAGTCGTTGGGCGGGGCTTGTGGCTGCTGGACATGTTGACATGTCATAGTAGGAAAAGAACAGGTGTATTCACAACCATTACTGATGGCTTCATTCCACTTAGGAGAGGTCCTGGTATTAAACCATTACTGATGGCTGCATTCCACTTAGGAGAGGTCCTGGTATTAAACCATTACTGATGGCTGCATTCCACTTAGGAGAGGTCCTGGTACTGTGCATGCTGACTAGGGCTGGGCGATATGGACCAAAAGTCATATCCCGATATATTTTGGCTGAATATCGATATACGATATATATCGCGATATTTTTTCCGCGAAGTGAGAGCAAATGTTCAGTCAAAGCCCAAATCAAATATGACATGTCACAAGTAGTTTCATAGAAACAGTTGCAAAATCAAATAAATAATAAACCGGTTTCTTCACGTGGTTCATGATTAAATGCTCAGCTGTTCAAATAACAATAAAATGTAAACCTAAATACTGTATAACAGGAGTAACTTTTTTGAAATCAAAGCTCCATAGGCTATTTGTGATTCGTTCCAAAGGTCAATTAAGCTTTTGATATTAATATAATCTACTTTGTTCAAAATGTAATGCCTCATGCCTGTAAGCCTAGGTTATAGTCCCATTCTTCCACTTGATACTGCTTCCACTTAAGTAAACTTAAGATGAACTATCGACTACAAAACAAAGACATTTATTATGATCGGTTCACAGATCTGAGTCCAAACGGAAACTTCACCCTTCTGAACTAAGAGTTTCTGCTTCAAGGTGAAGTTTAAACAGACTGAAATGTCCAGGCTCATTCCTCCACTATTTATTTCTGTATGTATTTAAGGGTTACATGTAATTTTAACGGGCACTGAGCTCCAGATCCTGCAGCCGCAGACGGTCGCTGCCCCGCTGTAGCTTCTTCGCCGTCCCGCCTGCCACGGCAAACTTAGTGGAACTTTCCACATATCGACATACAGTTCGTCCTGGACTACGTAAGATCCTACCGGTCACCGCTCTGTCTTTGGCTGGTCCGATCTGGATCAGCGGGGACCGAGCAGCGCCAGCGCGTAAGCTGTGTTTTTGCCCGGGAAGAGACGCTGCCGGCCGACGGGGCTCTCCTCGCCTCCCGCGCCGGAGCTCAGATTGCTGGTCGGCGGCGGCATATATATATCATAAAACACATTGTCACCTGTTAAATGTTATCCATGCTGTTTGTTCTTTTCATTTCCTCTATCGAACATAATTAAGCAGTACAAAAGTCCGGCATCTTTAGCGTTGATCTGAATGCTTCGGACCCCTGTTCCAAGATGGCGGCGGGTTTTGACGTATGTTTTAGAACCTCACGGCGACATATCTATGGGAGCAAGGATCACATTTGAACTATATCGATATATGCGATATGGTCTAATTCCATATCTCATTTAAAAATATATCGATATATTTGTTTATATCGATATATCGCCCAGCCCTAATGCTGACTCACTGAGATAGCTTACTGGGACACTTGATGGAAGGTTATCAATCCCAGCTGTGCTTTTCCTACCATGACAAGTCCCAAAAAAATGTGAAAAGGCGCTGGTGATTTTTGACCTCTTTTGGGGGAAAGACCCCTGGCGTCACGTCTGTGTGTTTTGGGATTGACTCGAGTTGTGTCTCAGAGAAGGAGGGAGATTATTGATGCAGTTTGTGGCGAAAGATGACTTTTTAAACAAACTCAGTAGCCTCCGTGAGCGATAACCGTTGCCTTTGACGTCACGCGGCATCTTTTTCCCATCATCTCACCCTCCTCACAGTCTGAAAACCTCCATCTGCTGCTGATTCACACAGAAGGGAGGAGATATATGCGTGGTCGAACCCTGTTACCGTTAAATCCAGGGCCCCAAAACGTGGCTCCACTCGCGTTACTGAAAGGTTAAACTTCAGCTGGAGTCCGATGATTTACCACGGCAACACTGTTCACCGCATCAGTGATCTCTTTTCATCCCGCATTCTTTCTACAGCCTTTTAATACCAGTTTTCAGGTTGCCAAATAGTGCACACGTTAGTGCAAATGAACCTGAGATATCAGTGTTTCAAGCTCCACCTCTGAAAAGTGCCGCTTCTCAGCCGGATTACATCTCGCCATCTCGTAAATTGCTGGAGCGAGGCCTCAAAATGGAGAATATATTGGGGCGTGATATTTAAATGACGATGGTTTCCAGCCGCTGCATTTATCAACGTACGACCATTCTTGCGCTCTGATTGGTGTGGTACGAACGTTTCATGAATCCCACTTGTCGCCTGTCGCCCCTCGGATTGAGCCCTGCCAACGGTGAGTTCCCAGCGCCAACATCTGGATGTGGGTCTGGCTTGACAGACTAGTTTTTGGAGGCTCCTCTGAGATAAAAAAGGAGAACAAGGACTTCATCGCCTTTTGGCTGCACAGTAAACCGTTTTTTTCATCGTCTGGAGCAATAAACACACCGGGAAACGCTGCAACACATCGCCAAACACGCGTTTCCCGCCTTTTTTTGTGGCTTTCTCCGATGTCGTTGTCAGGTTTTGGGGGCGCCAACAATTCCTCTATGCAGGAGAACCCCCCCCCCGGCATCACGTCTGTGTGTTTTGGGATTGACTCGAGTTGTGACTGAGAGGAGTAAGATTAATGATGCAGTTTGTGGCGAAAGATTGCTTTTTAAAGAAACCCAATAGCCTCTGTGAGCGATAAGCGTTCCCTTTGACCTCACGCGGCATCTTTTTCCCATCATCTCTCCCTCCTCACAGTCTGAAAACCTCCATCTGCTGCTGCTTCACACAGAAGGGAGGAGATATATGGGTGGTTGAACCCTGTTACCGTTAAATCCAGGGCCCCCCGAAACATGGCTCCACTTGCGTCACTGAAAGATCTCGCCAACGGAGTTGGGAAGGCAGCGGGGCTGAATCTTTCCCATATTATACCCTTGTCCCTTTTTTCAACTCCACTGTCCCATTGGTGTCCTACAAAAGTCATATATATATATATATATATATATATATATATATATATATATGTGTGTGTGTGATCAGGCTTTTGCAGTCGCTGCCCCGAGACTCTGGAACAAGTTGCCCCCCTGATATTGGCACCATTACAGATATGTAGCTCTTTTTAGGTCCAAACTCATCGGTTTCGTCTGGCCTTTTAATACGTAGCAGTGGTGTGACAATTTCATTCTTTTTGTTTCTTTGTAACCTTTTCTGATTTCACTGTTTTCTATGTTCATTCTTTCTATTGTAGGATATGTGTTTCTGACGTTAAGCACTTTGGATACCTGCTGGTTGCTGTAAAGTGCTATATAAATACATTTTGATTGATTGATTTTGATTGGTGTAACCCCGTTACCGTTGAATCCAGGGCCCCGAAACGTGGCTCCACTCGCGTCACTGAAAGGTCTCGTCAACAGAGTTTGGAAAGCAGCGGGACTGAATTTTTTCTCTCCATATTATACCCTTGTCCCCTTTTTTTCCACCCTTGGTGTCCAACAAAAAGTCAGCGAAATAACTTGCACGATTGCGCTTTTAATGTTGCGTGATACTTGTGCGTGGTGTGTTTTTGACGTGTTTGCGTTGCGTGTTCCTGTAGGGCGGGATGTGTTCGGTGTTCATGCAGGAGTCTGAGAAGGTGGTCAGCATCAGCAGCGATCACCTGGAGCCCATCACTCCCACCAAGAACAACAAGGTAGGGTTTTATCTGTCTATCTATCTAGCTATCTCTCCAGCTATCTACCTGTCTATATATCAGTCTACCTGTCTGTCTTTCTACCTGTTTGTCTGTCTATCTGTCTATCATCTATCTGTCTATCTATCTATACAGTGCCTTGCGAAAGTATTCCGTTTGAACGTTTCGACCTTTTGCCACATTTCAGGCCTCAAACATAAAATATAAAACTGTAATTTTTTGTGAAGAATCAACAACAAGTGGGTCCCAATTATGAAGTGGAATGAAATTCATTGGCTATTTCAAACTTTTTTAACAAATAAAAAACTGAAAAAGTGGGCGTGCAAAATTATTCAGCCCCTTTACTTTCAGTGCAGCAAACTCTCTCCAGAAGTTCAGTGAGGATCTCTGAATGATCCAATGTTGACCTAAATGACTAATGATGATAAATAGAATCCAGCTGTGTGTAATCAAGTCTCCGTATAAATGCACCTGCTCTGTGATAGTCTCAGAGGTCCGTGTAAAGCGCAGAAAGCATCATGAAGAACAAGGAACACACCAGGCAGGTCCGAGATACTGTTGTGGAGAAGTTTAAAGCCGGATTGGATACAAAAAGATTTCGCAAGCTTTAAAAAATCCCAAGGAGCACTGTGCAAGCGATAATATTGAAATGGAAGGAGTATCAGACCACTACAAATCTACGAAGAGCCGGCCGTCCCTCTAAACTTTCAG
>NC_053113.1:305011-307511 GCF_010015445.1 Perca fluviatilis | reverse complement strand
CTGGTATTAAACCATTAATGATGGCTGCATTCCACTTAGGAGAGGTCCTGGTATTAAACCATTACTGATGGCTGCATTCCACTTAGGAGAGACCCTGGTATTAAACCATTACTGATGGCTGCATTCCACTTAGGAGAGGTCCTGGTATTAAACCATTACTGATGGCTGCATTCCACTTAGGAGAGACCCTGGTATTAAACCATTACTGATGGCTGCATTCCACTTAGGAGAGACCCCTGGTATTAAACCATTACTGATGGCTGCATTCCACTTAGGAGAGGTCCTGGTATTAAACCATTACTGATGGCTGCATTCCACTTAGGAGAGGTCCTGGTATTAAACCATTACTGATGGCTGCATTCCACTTAGGAGAGGTCCTGGTATTAAACCATTACTGATGGCTGCATTCCACTTAGGAGAGACCCTGGTATTAAACCATTACTGATGGCTGCATTCCACTTAGGAGAGACCCTGGTATTAAACCATTACTGATGGCTGCATTCCACTTAGGAGAGGTCCTGGTATTAAACCATTAATGATGGCTGCATTCCACTTAGGAGAGACCCTGGTATTAAACCATTACTGATGGCTGCATTCCACTTAGGAGAGGTCCTGGTATTAAACCATTACTGATGGCTGCATTCCACTTAGGAGAGGCCCTGGTATTAAACCATTAATGATGGCTGCATTCCACTTAGGAGAGGTCCTGGTATTAAACCATTACTGATGGCTGCATTCCACTTAGGAGAGGTCCTGGTATTAAACCATTAATGATGGCTGCATTCCACTTAGGAGAGGTCCTGGTATTAAACCATTAATGATGGCTGCATTCCACTTAGGAGAGGTCCTGGTATTAAACCATTACTGATGGCTGCATTCCACTTAGGAGAGACCCTGGTATTAAACCATTACTGATGGCTGCATTCCACTTAGGAGAGGCCCTGGTATTAAACCATTACTGATGGCTGCATTCCACTTAGGAGAGGTCCTGGTATTGTGCATGCTGACTCACTGAAATATCTTACTGAGACTCTTACGTTAAGGTTATCAGTCTCAGCTGTGATTTTCCTACTATGACAAGTCAACATGTCTGCTGTGAAAAAGGTCTATTAAAGCATTCTTTTGGAAAATGCACCCACTGAACTTGTGAAAAGGTATTTTTCATTGCATGGCAGTAAACGGATTATTTGGAACCGGTGCCACAGGCTTGAACTAAAGTTATGGTAACACTTGACGTGAAGGGTCCATGAATTATGAATTCATGCATGAATTAATTCATGATTTGTGCGTTACCTGATTCCTTTATATCTTACGAATCATCAGGAATTGACATGAGTTCAATAACCAGTTTTGCCTGACATCACTTTGATTATTTGGGGTGGTTGTGTATTGGGGTGCAACAGATCACAAAACTCGCAGCTGGATAAAGATCACGGTTACGGGGTCACAAATGGGATACATTTTCGGATCAGCACACAAGAAGGGGTGAATTTAAATGATTTATTAAAAATGTAATAACAATCACTTTGCCATGGGAACGTTGGTGACGTAATTAGTCGATTAGTCGACTAATCGGTCGTTTTGGACTTAGTCGACTAAGATTTCTTTAGTCGATTAGTAATTTTTTATGCTTATTCGTGATTAATTACTCATTTCCAAGAAACTTCGGAGCACATTTATGGTAAACACAAGATTTAAAGTGGTGCTTTTGCAGGATTAATTGTGGAGAAACTCAGTTTTACAGATGGTTAATTAACTACATTTATATTGTGCTTTTCTAGTCTTAACCACCTCTCAAAGCGCACAGCTCTGTCGATTAAATCAACCAATCGATTAGTCGACAAAATCGTAGAAGTGTTAGTCGACTAAGAATTTCTTTAGTCGAGGACGGCCCTAGGAAATACGCGACATGAACATCAACAAACCGCAGTTTTTGCAAGTTCCCGCAATTTCATCGCATAAAATTGCATAAATATCCCGCATATTCTTTAAGAAAACGTGCCGCATAATCAAGGATCTTTGCCCGCAACAATCACAAAAAAACTGAATACAGAGTCCTCTGATCTCAGGGGGACATGAGGGAGGGAAGCACGGTCATTCGAAAATCCTGCCGTGTTTCTACTGATGGAAAGTCTTCTTGCTAATCGGTGAAGTGTCCCTTTAAGGTCGTGTTTATGTCTGTTTAATGTACGCCTTAGTTTGAGGTTCTTATTGCATTTCAGAAAATGTTTTCTCTAAAAACAATGTATTTTGGCACTTAAATGCACTTAATACGTTTAGTTTTTTGAGAGATGATATTGTTAGCAATGTACAGTACAGGCCCAAAGTTTGGACACACCTTCTCATTCAATGAGTTTCCTTTTGTATTTTCATGACTATTTACATTGTAGATTCTCACTGAAGGCATCAAAACTATGAATGAACACATATGGAATTATGTACTTAACAAAAAAGTGTGAAATAACTGAAAACATGTCTTATATTTTAGATTCCTCAAAGT
>NC_053113.1:282511-300011 GCF_010015445.1 Perca fluviatilis | reverse complement strand
GTGGTAAACCCTATTTCACCTATCTACAGCTAGGGGAGACCATGATAAACCCTATTTCACCTATTTACAGCTAGGGGAGACCATGATAAGCCCTATTTCACCTATCTACAGCTAGAGGAGACCGTGATAAGCCCTATTTCACCTATCTACAGCTAGGGGAGACCATGATAAACCCTATTTCACCTATCTACAGCTAGGGGAGACCATGATAAACCCTATTTCACCTATCTACAGCTAGGGGAGACCGTGGTAAACCCTATTTCACCTATCTACAGCTAGGGGAGACCATGATAAACCCTATTTCACCTATCTACAGCTAGGGGAGACCGTGATAAGCCCTATTTCACCTATTTACAGCTAGGGGAGACCATGATAAACCCTATTTCACCTATCTACAGCTAGGGGAGACCATGATAAACCCTATTTCACCTATTTACAGCTAGGGGAGACCATGATAAACCCTATTTCACCTATTTACAGCTAGGGGAGACCTTGATAAACCCTATTTCACCTATCTACAGCTAGGGGAGACCATGATAAACCCTATTTCACCTATTTACAGCTAGGGGAGACCGTGATAAACCCTATTTCACCTATCTACAGCTAGGGGAGACCATGATAAACCCTATTTCACCTATCTACAGCTAGGGGAGACCGTGATAAACCCTACTTCACCTATCTACAGCTAGGGGAGACAGTGATAAGCCCTATTTCACCTATTTACAGCTAGGGGAGACCGTGATAAGCCCTATTTCACCTATCTACAGCTAGAGGAGACCGTGATAAGCCCTATTTCACCTATCTACAGCTAGGGGAGACAGTGATAAGCCCTATTTCACCTATCTACAGCTAGGGGAGACCGTGATAAACCCTATTTCACCTATCTACAGCTAGAGGAGACCGTGATAAGCCCTATTTCACCTATCTACAGCTAGAGGAGACCGTGATAAACCCTATTTCACCTATTTACAGCTAGAGGAGACCTTGATAAGCCCTATTTCACCTATCTACAGCTAGAGGAGACCTTGATAAACCCTATTTCACCTATCTACAACTAGGGGAGCCTGTGATAAACCCTATTTCACCTATCTACAGCTAGGGGAGACCTTGATAAACCCTATTTCACCTATCTACAGCTAGAGGAGACCGTGATAAACCCTATTTCACCTATCTACAGCTAGGGGAGCCTGTGATAAACCCTATTTCACCTATCTACAGCTAGGGGAGACCTTGATAAACCCTATTTCACCTATCTACAGCTAGAGGAGACCGTGATAAACCCTATTTCACCTATTTACAGCTAGGGGAGACCTTGATAAACCCTATTTCACCTATCTACAGCTAGGGGAGACCATGATAAACCCTATTTCACCTATCTACAGCTAGGGGAGACCGTGATAAACCCTACTTCACCTATCTACAGCTAGGGGAGACAGTGATAAGCCCTATTTTACCTATCTACAGCTAGAGGAGACCGTGATAAGCCCTATTTCACCTATCTACAGCTATAGGAGACCGTGATAAGCCCTATTTCACCTATCTACAGCTAGAGGAGACCGTGATAAACCCTATTTCACCCATCTACAGCTAGAGGAGACCGTGATAAGCCCTATTTCACCTATCTACAACTAGGGGAGACTGTGATAAACCCTATTTCACCTATCTACAGCTATAGGAGACCGTGATAAGCCCTATTTCACCTATCTACAGCTAGAGGAGACCGTGATAAACCCTATTTCACCCATCTACAGCTAGAGGAGACCGTGATAAGCCCTATTTCACCTATCTACAGCTAGGGGAGACTGTGATAAACCCTACTTCACCTATCTACAGCTATAGGAGACTGGGATAAACCCTATTTCACCTATCTACAGCTATAGGAGACTGGGATAAACCCTATTTCACCTATCTACAGCTATAGGAGACTGGGATAAACCCTATTTCACCTATCTACAGCTAGGGGAGACAGTGATAAGCCCTATTTCACCTATCTACAGCTAGAGGAGACCGTGATAAGCCCTATTTCACCAAACGGTGGCCTATCCCTTTAAAATGAACTAGTTCAGTTCATAGTTCATACTTCAACATGTTGAGCTAAGTTCACAGTTCCAAATATGAACTTAGTTCATAGTTCTTTTTTTTCCATATGTTGCTGCGAGCTATTATTTAGTCAGTTATAGCTTATAAATAAACTACTCTAACGTAGATTATCTTCAGGGCTTCATTACGTGGTATCGGATCGGTGCGTAAACTCCAGTACTTCCTGATACCGATACCAGCGTTGTAGGCGGTATCGGAGACGATACCGATACTGGTATCGTTATCAGAACATCTTTAGTTACGACTTCAAGTCAGGACTTGGTAGCCTTCCAGGCAAAGTCACCACAAACACTTCTAGCTAGCGTTAGCTAGCGGCTACTTAACGTTGATGTTAGATAGCGCTAGCTGATACTAGCGATTTCTAGTCGGCGACATATTTTGGGCTTCATTTAATAAACATAACCTGTAGTACTACACAATCCTATGTGTATTGCTTTGATTACAATGTGAGGGATTGCTTTACGTTGCCTATTTATGTCTATTTATGTCTATTTATGTCTATTTCTCATGACTTTATGTATGTGTGTGAGACGTCAAAAACTGTAACTGGGAGTTACAACCATCTGGTACCAGTTCACCGGGAGTAAGTTACCGGTTTGACTGCCGTTCCAGGGTGCTTTCACCAGTAGAAAGTCGTGAAAACACGAATTACCTGAGTTGTCTGGAACGCAGCACAAGACTGCAATGGAAAAAGGACATGGTTGGGCCGAGCCGAGCTGGTACCAGCAGTGGGTAAGTGTTATAAAAATTCTTAAATTAGTATTGTGTTCTAGGTCTTCAATCATTTTCAACAGGGTTTTGGGGAAGTTTTTCGTTGTTTCGGACAATTTGTATGTTTTTTTTGCACTTTTTCAATACATGCATACTGTACATTTGATGATATATCGGTCTTAAATTTTCAAAAAGTTTCTATTTCAGAAATTTGGGTTTTTCTTTCAACCAAATTTTCCAAACATAATTACGTGGATGGTTCTGTACAACCATTACTCTTCACAAGTTAAATGAATGATCAGCTCACTACTTTCTTTGAATTTGGGTGTTTTATTTAATTTTATAGCATTTAAAAAAATCCAAAAATAAATCATAAAAGACAGTTGAAAAACAGTGGCAAAAATGTTGAAAAAGACGCAAAAATTTTGACCCAGAAAAACTAAAAGTTGCTCGGTTGACAGGAAGACAGCTGCTGCAGCTGTTTCTGTAATATTGGGTTCTAGGTCTTGAATCATTTAAAAAGAAAATTTAATTCATAAAGGTCTTAAAAAGTCTTAAAGGTCCCATGACATGGTGCTCTTTGGATGCTTTTATATATACCTTAGTGGTCCTCTAATACTGTATCTGAAGTCTCTTTTATATAGGCCTTAGTGGTCCCCTAATACTGTATCTGAAGTCTCTTTTATATAGACCTTAGTGGTCCTCTAATACTGTATCTGAAGTCTCTTTTATATAGGCCTTAGTGGTCCCCTAATACTGTATCTGAAGTCTCTTTTATATAGGCCTTAGTGGTCCCCTAATACTGTATCTGAAGTCTCTTTTATATAGGCCTTAGTGGTCCCCTAATACTGTATCTGAAGTCTCTTTTATATAGACCTTAGTGGTCCCCTAATACTGTATCTGAAGTCTCTTTTATATAGGCCTTAGTGGTCCCCTAATACTGTATCTGAAGTCTCTTTTATATAGACCTTAGTGGTCCCCTAATACTGTATCTGAAGTTTCTTTTATATAGACCTTAGTGGTCCCCTAATACTGTATCTGAAGTCTCTTTTATATAGACCTTAGTGGTCCCCTAATACTGTATCTGAAGTCTCTTTTATATAGACCTTAGTGGTCCCCTAATACTGTATCTGAAGTCTCTTTTATATAGACCTTAGTGGTCCCCTAATACTGTATCTGAAGTCTCTTTTATATAGACCTTAGTGGTCCCCTAATACTGTATCTGAAGTCTCTTTTATATAGACCTTAGTGGTCCCCTAATACTGTATCTGAAGTCTCTTTTATATAGACCTTAGTGGTCCCCTAATACTGTATCTGAAGTCTCTTTTATATAGACCTTAGTGGTCCCCTAATACTGTATCTGAAGTCTCTTTTATATAGGCCTTAGTGGTCCCCTAATACTGTATCTGAAGTCTCTTTTATATAGGCCTTAGTGGTCCCCTAATACTGTATCTGAAGTCTCTTTTATATAGACCTTGGTGGTCCCCTAATACTGTATCTGAAGTCTCTTTTATATAGGCCTTAGTGGTCCCCTAATACTACTAACTGTACTACTAGTATACTTTCCCCTTATGACCTCATAAGGAGAAGATTCCTGATTGGTCCATCTGAGCTTTCATTTTCTCAAAGGCAGAGCAGGATACCCAGGCCTCGGTTTACACCTATCACCATTTCTAGCCACTGTGGGACTATGGGCAGGCTGGGGGACTCATATTAATGTTAAACAAAACCTCATAAAGTGACATTTTCATGCCATGGGACCTTTAAATTAGACTCGGTGAAACCTTTAGAAACCCTGTTTAACATATTAACGTGTGTATAGCAGCAATAACTAATCTACAGCTGAACATCTGAAGGTATTGAACAGGATGAAGGCTGGCGTTAGCCACAGGGCTGCCGCGGCCGCTGGGGGTCAATGGGGACGTAGTAGAAGGCGCCCTGCGGGGGGCAGGGATGCCTGTCGGAGACGTTCCCTCCTGCGCCGCGCCCGGGCGCTACGTCCCAGTCGGCGCCGCCGTGGCCGTGGTGATCGCAGCCGATGGTTAAGTTGTGAGAGAGAGGGATCTTCACCTGGAACCACAGCTCTCGATCCTGAAGGGAGGGGGGGAGAGGGACGAGACGTCACACAGGTAGGAAGGACAACACAATAGGGCTGTGCTCCATTGAAGAAATTCTTAGTCGACTACAAGGGCGTAAATCCCAGGGGGGTCGGTGGGGTCAGGACCCCCAATCTAAAGGTTGTCCCCCCCCCTAGAAATATCATTAAAACAATGCTGTGTATTGTAAATAACATAATGATGTAAACTTAAAATATCTGTGTAAGTAGTAAAACAATACAAACCCCCAAAAATGCTTTCTAAGTTTAGAAACATTTTGAGTCCCCCCTCCCTTGCCTCACAGTGGTTTGGTCCACTGCCTGCTGTAAGTTAGGCTCTGCACTCGACTCAGTCAGATCGGTAGTGACAGGAACGCGTTAAGTAGGCGGTTATGGCTATTTTATTAACATGAAACATGGGATGAAGTTTTTCTTTTCTCAAATAGAAATGATGCTGGGTAATTAATGAATTAGTCATGACAAAAAAGTTCGCTATGTTAGTGTAATATAATGTAACGTTACCTAGCTTGTTTAATAGCTTGTTGGATAGAAATGCACCCACTACAAATAACGTTACCACGGCGATAAGCCTAACGTTATGTTTGTGAACTGATATTAGGGTTAATATTGAAGATCTACAGTTGTGTTTTGCTCCATATGAAGTTAAGCGGCTGATCAGTTAAGTATATATCCTCTGTCCCAGACGAAACCTAATATTTATGTGGAGGACGCAAGATCATTTTATAATTATAATATGACCACGTGGTGAACCTATGAACCTAACTCATATTTAGACATCTGACGTTAGCTGAAGATTTGTCCTCATATCAAGACAATTTGGTAACATCTTTATAAGAATTTATAAGGGTGCTTATGGAAATACTAACGTCACTATGTCACAGGTAAAGGAGACAGAAAGAACTGAGGAACAGGGAGACCAGGGACAGTCAGGTGGAGAGTCTCAGGTAGACCAGGGACAGTCAGGTGGAGAGTCTCAGGGAGACCAGGGACAGTCAGGTGGAGAGTCTCAGGGAGACCAGGGACAGTCAGGTGGAGAGTCTCAGGGAGACCAGGGACAGTCAGGTGGAGAGTCTCAGGGAGACCAGGGACAGTCAGGTGGAGAGTCTCAGGGAGACCAGGGACAGTCAGGTGGAGGGTCTCAGGGAGACCGGGGACAGTCAGGTGGAGAGTCTCAGGTAGACCAGGGACAGTCAGGTGGAGGGTCTCAGGGAGACCAGGGACAGTCAGGTGGAGGGTCTCAGGGAGACCAGGGACAGTCAGGTGGAGAGTCTAGGGGAGACCGGGGACAGCCAGGTGGAGGGCGGGAACCGGGGACAGCCAGGTGGAGAGTCTCAGGTAGTCCAGGGACAGTCAGGTGGAGAGTACCAAGGAGACCAGGGACAGTCAGGTGGAGAGTGTCTCAGGGGAACCAGGGACAGTCAGGTGGAGAGTCTGTCTCAGGGAGACCAGGGACAGTCAGGTGGAGAGTCTGTCTCAGGGAGACCAGGGACAGTCAGGTGGAGAGTCTCAGGGAGACCAGGGACAGTCAGGTGGAGAGTCTCAGGGAGACCAGGGACAGTCAGGTGGAGAGTCTCAGGGAGACCGGGGACAGTCAGGTGGAGAGTCTCAGGGAGACCAGGGACAGTCAGGTGGAGAGTCTCAGGTAGACCAGGGACAGTCAGGTGGAGAGTCTCAGGGAGACCAGGGACAGTCAGGTGGAGAGTCTCAGGTAGACCAGGGACAGTCAGGTGGAGAGTCTCAGGGAGACCAGGGACAGTCAGGTGGAGAGTCTCAGGGAAACCAGGGAAGCCCAGGTGGAGAGTCTCAGGGAGACCAGGGACAGTCAGGTGGAGAGTCTCAGGGAGACCAGGGACAGTCAGGTGGGAGTCTCAGGGAGACCAGGGACAGCAGAGGTGAGAGAGTCTCAGGGGAGACCAGGGACAGTCAGGTGGAGAGTCTCAGGGAGACCAGGGACAGTCAGGTGGAGAGTCTCAGGGGACACCAGGGACAGCCAGGTGGAGAGTCTCAGGGAGACGGGGACAGTCAGGTGGAGAGTCTCAGGGAGACCAGGGACAGCCAGGTGGAGAGTCCGGGACAGGGACAGGGTGGGTCCGGGGACGGCCGGGGTGAGGAGGTGTGTCAGGCGAGACCAGGGACAGTCAGGTGGAGAGTCTCAGGTAGCCAGGCAGTCAGGTGGAGAGTCTCAGGGAGACCAGGGACAGTCAGGTGGAGAGTCTCAGGGAGACCAGGGACAGTCAGGTGGAGAGTCTCAGGGAGACCAGGGACAGTCAGGTGGAGAGTCTCAGGTAGACCAGGGACAGCCAGGTGGAGAGTCTCAGGGGAGACCAGGGACAGTCAGGTGGAGAGTCTCAGGAGACCAGGGACAGTCAGGTGGAGAGTCTCAGGGGAGACCAGGGACAGTCAGGTGGAGAGTCTCAGGGGAACCAGGGACAGTCAGGTGGAGAGGTCTCAGGTAGACCAGGGACAGTCAGGTGGAGAGTCTCAGGGAGACCGGGGACAGTCAGGTGGAGAGTCTCAGGGAAAACAGGGACAGTCAGGTGGAGAGTCTCAGGAGGGCCAGGGACAGTCAGGTGGAGAGTCTCAGGTGAGACCAGGGACAGCCAGGTGGAGAGTCTCAGGGAGACCAGGGACAGTCAGGTGGAGAGTCTCAGGGAGACCAGGGACAGTCAGGTGGAGAGTCTCAGGTGGGCCGGGGGACGGTCAGGTGGAGAGTCTCAGGGGAGACAAGGCAGTCAGGTGGAGAGTTAGGAACAGGGCAGTCAGGTGGAGAGTTAGGAACAGGACAGAGGTGAATTAGGACCAGGACAGTCAGGTGGAGAGTCTCAGGAAAGGGACAGTCAGGTGGAGAGTCTCAGGGGACAGGGACAGTCAGGTGGAGGAGTCTCAGGGGAGACCGGGGACAGCCGGTGGGAGAGTCTCAGGGAGACCAGGGACAGCCGGTGGAGAGTCTCAGGAGCAGGGGACAGTCAGGTGGGAGTGAGAGACCAGGGACAGTCAGGTGGGGGTGGGAGAACAAGGGCAGTAGGTGGAGAGAGTCTGGGAGACCAGGGACAGTCAGGTGGAGAGCGTCGGAGAACAGGTACAGTGTGGAGTTCAGGAGAACAGGGACAGTCAGGTGGAGAGTCTCAGGGAGAACAGGGACAGTCAGGTGGAGAGTCTCAGGAGACCAGGGACAGTCAGGTGGAGAGGTCTCAGGGAGACAGGGACAGTCAGGTGGAGAGTCTCAGGGAGACCAGGACAGCCAGGTGGAGAGTCCCCAGGGAGACCAAGGGACAGTCAGGTGGAGGTCTCCAGGGGAGACGGGAAGTCAGGTGGAGAGTCTCAGGGAGACCAGGGACAGTCAGGTGGAGAGAGTCTCAGGGAGAACAGGGACAGTCAGGTGGAGGGTCTCAGGGAGGACAGGGACAGTCGGTGGAGAGTCTCAGGGAGCCAGGACAGGGGTGGAGAGCTCTTGAGACCAGGGACAGTCAGGTGGAGGGTCTCAGGGAGAACAAGGGACAGTCAGGTGGTGGAGAACCAGGGACAGTCAGGTGGAGAGGGTACGGGGGTGGGTCCGGACAGCCAGGTGGAGAGTCTCCGGGGAGACCAGGGACAGTCAGGTGGAGAGTCTCCAGGGGACCAGGGACAGTCAGGTGGAGAGTCTCCAGGGGAGACCGGGGACAGCCAGGTGGAGGGTCTCAGGGAGACCGGGGGACAGTCAGGTGGAGGGTCTCAGGGGAGACCAGGGACAGTCAGGTGGAGAGTCTCAGGGGAGACCAGGGACAGCCAGGTGGAGGGTCTCGGGAGACCAGGGACAGTCAGGTGGAGGGTCTCAGGGAGACGGGACAGCAGGTGGAGGGTCTCAGGGGGACGGGACAGTAGGTGAGGTCGGGACCAGGGACAGTCAGGTGGAGGTCTCAGGTAAACCAGGGACAGTCAGGTGGAGGGTCTCCAGGGGAGGGGAGTCAGGTGGGGGTCTGGGGAGACCAGGGACAGTCAGGTGGAGGTCTCAGGGAGACCAGGGACCAGGTGGAGAGTCTCAGGGGAAACCAGGGACAGCCAGGTGGAGGGTCTGCAGGGGAGACCAGGGACAGTCAGGTGGAAGGTCTCAGGGAGAACAGGGACAGTCAGGTGGAGAGTCCCCGGGAGACCAGGGACAGTCAGGTGGAGGAGTCTCCAGGGGAGACCAGGGACAGCCAGGTGGAGAGGTCTCAGGGAGACCGGGGACAGCCAGGTGGAGGGTCTCAGGGGAACAGGGGACAGTCAGGTGGAGGAGTCTCCGGGTAGACCAGGGACAGAAGTCAGGTGGAGAGTCTCCCGGGGAGACCAGGGACAGTCAGGTGGAGAGTCTCAGGGGAACGGGGACAGCCGAGGTGGAGAGTCTCAGGGAGACCGGGGACAGTCAGGTGGAGAGTCTCAGGGGAGACCAGGGACAGTCGGGTGGAGGGTCTCAGGGGAGACCAGGGACAGCCAGGTGGAGTCTTCGGGAGAAGAGGGACAGTCGGGTGGAGAGTCTCAGGGAGAACAGGGACAGTCAGGTGGAGAGTCTCAGGGGACCAGGGACAGTCAGGTGGAGAGTCTCAGGGAGACCGGGGACAGCCAGGTGGAGGGTCTCAGGGAGACCGGGGACAGCCAGGTGGAGAGTCTCCAGGTAGACCAGGGACAGTCAGGTGGGAGTCTGTCCCAGGGAGACCAGGGACAGTCAGGTGGGGAGTCTCAGGGAGACCAGGGACAGCCAGGTGGAGAGTCTCAGGGGAGAGACAGCCAGGTGGAGAGGTCTGTCTCAGGGGGACCAGGGACAGTCAGGTGGAGGGTCTCAGGGGGAGGGGGGACAGTCGGTGGAGAGTCTGTCTCAGGGAGACCAGGGACAGTCAGGTGGAGAGTCTCAGGGAGACCAGGGACAGTCAGGTGGAGAGTCTCAGGGAGACCAGGGACAGTCGGGTGGAGAGTCTCAGGGGAGACCGGGGACAGCAGGTGGAGAGTCTCAGGGGGAACAGGGACAGTCAGGTGGAGAGTCTCAGGGAGACCAGGGACAGTCAGGTGGAGAGTCTCCAGGGGAGACCAGGGACAGTCAGGTGGAGAGTCTCAGGGAGACCAGGGACAGTCAGGTGGAGAGTCTCAGGGAGAACAGGGACAGTCAGGTGGAGAGTCTCAGGGAGACCAGGGACAGTCAGGTGGAGAGTCTCAGGGAGACCAGGGACAGTCAGGTGGAGAGTCTCAGGGAGACCAGGGACAGTCAGGTGGAGAGTCTCAGGGAGAACAGGGACAGTCAGGTGGAGAGTCTCAGGGAGACCAGGGACAGTCAGGTGGAGAGTCTCAGGGAGACCAGGGACAGCCAGGTGGAGAGTCTCAGGGAGACCAGGGACAGCCAGGTGGAGGGTCTGTCTCAGGGAGACCAGGGACAGTCAGGTGGAGGGTCTCAGGGAGACCAGGGACAGCCAGGTGGAGAGTCTCAGGGAGACCAGGGACAGTCAGGTGGAGAGTCTCAGGGAGACCAGGGACAGTCAGGTGGAGGGTCTCAGGGAGACCAGGGACAGTCAGGTGGAGAGTCTCAGGGAGACCAGGGACAGTCAGGTGGAGGGTCTCAGGTATGTGTTGAGCTTAGTTCATATTTTTGGAGGTGTGTGGCTGTCACAGTTAGCAGATGAGCTTTACCAGTTGCTCACTAATTTACACTATGATCAGCTAATTTAACAAGTGTACTAAAGCATTGTATTGCTTTTATATGGGGACACTTTTTCAAAATAAGTCATTATGTTTTAAGGTATTTTTGTGGCTTGATTGTAAACAACTTAAAATACATGGTTTTAAAGAAGAATATTTTGGTCAATTTAGTCAGCTTTTTTATTGAATCAAGAGAAACACTGAAAAGAAAGATAATGGTACAGTCTCCATGCTTCACTAATGATAGTATTAAGACTTTCCTCTGTGTACACATGTCCTCTCCGAGTATAATTGAGGCTGTATTAATTGTGTCCCCTTCAAAAATTGCTCTTCAGAAATGTTATGTTTATTGTCCCCCCCTTACTGTTAGATCAGATTTACGCCCATGCTTTGACTGTATTATAGCATGTCTCATAAAGCTTTCTCACGTACAGTTTGGTCGACTTAAATCTGTAAAAATCTGCAAAAAAAAGTTCCTTAGCCGTCATAGAAAAAAAAAGCCCCCCAAAAAAGTATTAAAAAGCAACAAACTGTCTTTAAAAAAGCTTCAAAAAGGGGCAGAAACCCCCCCACCCGACAAAAACATCAGAAAAAGTGCCAAAAAACATTGGAAACACATCAACGTCGCTGTTCCAAAAACCCAACCACAACTTGAAAATAAATGCAACGACAGGCACTAAAAGTCCACAAGAGTAAAATAAAAGTTGTCTTCTGCATGAGAGGAAATACAAGATGACGTTAATATGGAAAAATGCAAATAAACATGAGGAAAAGAACCCCCTAAAGGGCCACAGAAAGGACATTAGATTAAAATAAAAACCATTAGACTAAGCCTCCCTTTGCATGAGGGAGGGAAAGGTCAGAATCACATGATACTGAGCTCAGAGATCTGTGGATTAAGGCGGTTCCAGCCAGAGCAAACACATTTCGTGGGAAGTTTTCTGCTGGACTTTTTTTATTGCGTGCGTGGCGATAAACTGAACTGACTTTTGGAACCAACGTTGACATCAGGGGAGGGAAAAGGGGGGAATGACACGCAGCAAAGGAGCCCGAACCCGCGGCCTACTGCCTCGAGGGCTGAGCCCTCTGTATATGGGCGCGCGCTCTACCAGGTGAGCTACCCAGGCGCCCACGAAAAGTCTGTTTTTACTCTGATTGGAGCCGGAGGGCTGTGAGATGGAGAGAAACTAGGAGACGTTTATTTTTTCTCCCAGTTTGATGCCGGCCAGCGTCCCGTTGGACGATTCATTCCCAAAGTAAACTCTGTCTAGTTTTGAAAAAGGCAGATCGGAATAATCTCGTCTTTCCTCGCTGAGGTCTGGATCAGCTGATGTGACCGGTGGACTCTGTCTCTCTCTCTCTCTCTGTCTGTCTGTCTGCTGTCCTCAGAGAGTTCAGCTCATCGCCGGGGTGAAACCAAGGGGGGGTGTAAGCTTCGCTTCAGAACTCGAACCTCCTTTGGCGCCATTTTGATGCTAACAAGCCATCACCTCCCGTTAGCGTCCCATTGACTCCCATTCATTTTGGCGTCACTTTGACAGAGAATAACTTTACATCGGAAGAGTTTAAAGACTCTATTTGTCCGTTGTTTATTTCTAAAGAAACACGACAATGTATAAAAGGCTCCATTACCTTGTAGCTCACGTTATGGCTCCGTAACAGACGCTTTTATAACAATAGGCTAACGATTGGGTCATAACCACGAGACTTACTGTCACACAGTAGGGGGATTACGTAGTAGTACAGGAGAAGCTCACAAGCAGTTTGGACTTACATTATCTGTTTAGGTTTAATGACTAATGTTAACTAGCATGTTAGTGATCAGTAATTAGCCTGTGTCTATGTTATCTCCTTACATATACCTACGCTCTCCGTCTCTGTAAGATTGGGAATGATTGAGATTTCTCTCGGCACAGCTACCAGAAGACTTCACACTTTCAGACAGGTTGCTCACGTCACATCTACGTCTTCAAGCTCAGTTGGAGGCTGCTCAGTAACGCTCAGCCATCACCGGGAAAGAGACTTCTGATATCCTTCACTGGTCTCCTGGTCCAGAGACACGGGCTCTGGTGGTCCAGTTTATATATGTCAATGGTTGAAACAGGGCTGCCCTCTGAGTGCTGCTTTACACATCCTGGCCATCAGCCCCCCTTATTAAAACCATGAACTAGTCTAGATAGTCTCATATCTGGCACACGTGTTGGGCTCGCGCCCAAAGGTTACTGCCACGGCCTATGCAGACGACGTCACCGTTGTTATTAAAAAACCAGATGGAGATGGATGTGTTAACTAACCACCTGAACTTATATGAACTAGCTTCTGGCGCTAAGTCGAACCATGATAAAACAGAGGGCGCTTGGATCGGAGCGGAAAGCAGCAAACGTGATATCAACATTAAAGTAAAGGATGAAATGAAAATCTTGGGTTTGACCATTTTGTAATGGAAACTGTAGTGAAAGAGAGAGGGGGGACTTAACTATGTGAAGTTAAAGAAGAAGTAAAAAAACAACAACAACAACATGGCATCATGACTTCGCGTAAACATACACGCCGACTTTCTTAAGCCACGTGGCGGGTTATCGCGAGAAGAAAGCTACGGTTGGGTTTAGGAAAAGAACAAGTTGGGTTGGCTCAGGGGCGGAGCTAGACTCTCAGTACAGTGGGGGCGGAGCTTCATCATGGGGCCCTCTGCTACCCAAGTCATTTTAAAATGATGAATATGTGATGGATGCATGTTATAATGTGTCACTTGTTGAGCCAGGTAAGCCTATTATGTCAAATAAAACACAGAGAAAAGCCACATTTTTAAAAAAGTTTGTATTGACGAACAAAGAGAGCAGTTTGCCGGTCAAGTAACAATGTTTCAGCACCACGGACAGCGACAGCTGATGGACAGCGATGGTGCTGAACAGGCCAAGAGCTCTCAACCAGTGCCACAATGTATAACTGACATGGCTCTATTGTATATGTGTTTGATAAGAAGAGCTGGATTATCACAACGTGAGATCATATGCAGTCATTAGCTTCTTTCAGCCAATAATCTGCAATGCATCACTTGGCGAGGGCCCCGTTCTCGTCAAGTGACGCAAGATCGGCAGCGTTTGAGGGGCCTCTAATGGGCACGGGGCCCTGGGGCGGCTGCACCCAAGCGCCCCCGCTATCTCCGCTGCTGGGGTTGGCTTTACACAAACAAGAGAGCGAGGAAACGCCACACGCGGGACATGACCAAGGGGGGGTTAGCTTCTCCTCGGAACGCGTAGCTCCTGTAGCGCCATTGTGATGCTAACAAGCCATCACCTCCTGTTAGCATCCCATTGACTCCCATTCATTTTGGCGTCACTTTGACAGCGAATAACTTTACATCTGAAGAGTTTAAAGACTCTATTTGTCTGTTGTTTATTTCTAAAGAAACACGACAATGTATAAAAGGCTCCATTACCTTGTACCTCACGTTATGGCTCCGTAGCAGACGCTTTTATAACAATAGGCTAACGATTGGGTCATAACCACGAGACTTACTGTCACACAGTAGAGGAATTACCGTATAGTACAGGAGAAGCTCACAGGCAGTTTGGACTTCCATTATCTGTTTAGGTTTAATGACTAATGTTAACTAGCATGTTAGTGATCAGTAATTAGCCTGTGCCTATGTTATCTCCTTACATATACCTACGCTCTCCGTCTCTGTAAGATTGGGAATGATTGAGATTTCTCTCGGCACAGCTACCAGAAGACTTCACACTTTCAGACAGGTTGCTCACGTCACATCTACGTCTTCAAGCTCAGTTGGAGGCTGCTCAGTAACGCTCAGCCAGCACCGGGAAGGAGACTTCTAACATCCTTCACTGGTCTCCGTCCAGAGCAACAAGATCTGCTGGTCCATTCTTATATATACTGTCTGTGGTCAAGCCCCAGCTTATATCGCTGAACTACTGAAGCTGCACGCTCCTCTGAGGTCATTAAGGTCTGCTGACCAGCTACTCCTTGTTGTCCCTTAGAGCGCGGCTCAAAAATAGGGGAGATCGAGCATTTTCAGTCGTGGCCCCGAGGCTGTGGAATGAATTACCTCTGCATGTCTGATTGGCCCCCAGCCGTCACATTTTTAAATCACGACTTAAAACTCACTTTTATTCATTGGTCTTTAAAACCTGCTTGAGAGCTGTCTTCTGTCTTTCATTTTCTCGTTTGTTACCTGTTTTTAAATGTTTGTTTTTGTTCATCTCGTGTGTTAATAATATGTCCTAAATCATGTCAATGTCCAGCACTTTGGTCAGCCTGGTTGTTTTAAATGTGCTTTACAAATAAAGTTGGATTGGATTGGATGATTAAGGAGCGTCTACCCCCAGTTCATGCAAACGCAAATGTAAAATTTCAAGCCAAAAGGAATACTTGGAATTGATGGTGGTGGTAAATATTACATATACATAATATACATAAATTGCCGCATAAATTGCCGCATAAATTGCCGCATAAATTGCCGCATAAATTGCCGATTTCCGCGCAAAATATGGGGGGCTTGCATGATTTAATAATCCCCGCATTTTCGTTGCAAAAAAAGTCCCGTAATATATCTCAGCAGAAAGTTGAAACATGTTGCGTTTTACTTCACACAAGAGCAGCCATTTTCCCCTGTTGCCATGGGAACGTTATGAAGTGACGTAATTACGCAACGTGAACATCATCGAAAAGCAGGTTGTTGGGGGGGGGGGATCACTTTTTTTTCGTCAAATCGCAATTTTTGCAAGTTCCCGCAATTTCATCACATAAAATTGCATAAATATCATATAGAGAATATTCCATCAGCAGTTTTTAAGAAAACGTGCCGCAATAATCAAGGATTTTTACCCCCAATAATCACAAAGAAACTCTGCATTTTTCTGGAAGGACTGGACTATGACATGTCAACATGTCTGCCGTGAAGCATGTCAAGCCATGTCAAGCCCCGCCCAGCGGCTCTATAAACGATGTGATTGGCCTGGCCAGAGTTTGGTTTTCACTGTATGCCGAAGTTGCCAGACTGACCTGGCTGATAGTTGCGCCCTAGATTTCTAGGCTATCCAAAAAAGATTTATCTCAAAAGTACTTTCAAAATGGGTTGAGCCGATGGTTTGGTATTGGGCGGGTTGTGAAATACCTCGGTTGACACAGTTATTCCTTTCTGTTCCAGACGAGAAGCAGACTAGATGAATCCACCCTGAATTTCAACAAAAGGAATGCTTGGGCCTTGGTTACGCCTTCGCAGCTGATTTGCTAGAAATGGAGAACCGTATTTTTTTCCGCGATGCGGTGAGGCGTTTCCTGCAGTTAAAATAGAACAGGAAAAGATGTTTAGATGTCGTTTAGACCGCGATACAGGGCGATCCAGCCCCCTCGTGTCTCTCAATTTATGTTTTCACCATCGTGACAAAGGGCGAAACTATCCTTCTGGGCCGCGAGGGGGAAGGAAAACCACCATGAGGGTGATTCGGGAACAACAATGGTGTCGTTGAGGTGAAGCTCAGTCATCAGTGAGGGGTAGGGCCAGTTGAGGGTGGTTGGACATCTGGTAGGATGCACTGCCGCACGTGGCAGCAGCAGCAGCAGCAGCAGCAACAGCAGTAGTAGCAGCAGCAGCAGCAGCAGTAGTAGTAGTAGCAGCGGCAGCAGTGGCAGCGCAGCGGTAGTGGTAATTAGCGGCAGTAGTAGTAGTAGCAGCAGTAGTAGTAGTATTGCGGCAGCGCGGTAGCGGCGCAGCGGTAGTAGTAGTAGCAGCGGCGGCGGTAGACGCAGGGTAGTAGTGGTAGTGGCAGCAGCGGCAGTCGGTAGCAGCAGCGGCGTAGTAGTAGTGACTGCTACTGTGGGTCTGTCCTATGCCTTGCTATGCCTGTGTATGTTCACTCTATCCTCTACTAATATATATATTCACTGTTTTGTCTTTCTACTACTTCTACTATATATATCTTCTGTTTTCCTCCTATTCTTTTACACTGTATATTGCTTATTGCTGTCTCTATCTTTCTTCTTCTTTATATGTCTATATACTGTATATATCTCATACTGTATATGTATACTGCTACTTCTTCTTCTATATTACGTCTTTGTTGTCTATTTCTCTTCTTCTATTTTTTCTTCTTTTTCCTCTCTTTTCTATCCTTGTTTTGTGTTCTTTCATCTGTCTGTCTTCTTATTTTTTTATATGTCTCTCCTATATTTCTGTTATGTTTCTGTTGTCTGTTCTGCTTGTTCCTTCTGTCTTCTGTGTTATGTCTACTCTGTTTGTCATGCTCTGTGTATTGTCATCTGTCTTGTCATGCTTCTCTGCTTTTCTGTTTGTGTTTACGCTGCTTACTGTGTCTCTTTCTGTGTGTTTCTGTCTATTTTTATCTGTGTGTGCTTTCTTTCCTCTGTGTGTGTGTGTATGTGTATGTGTGTATATGTGTTGTGTATTGTGTATCTGTGTATATGTATGTATATGTTTATATGTTGTGTATATATATGTCTGTATGTATATATATCTGTGTATATATATATATATCTCTATATATGTGTATATATATGTGTTGTATGTGTGTGTGTTATCTGTGTGTCTTTGTGTGTATATATGTCTCTGTATGTATGTGTATATGTCTGTGTGTGTATGTGTGTTTATATGTATATGTGTATGTATTGTGTGTGTGTTTGTGTATGTGTGTATCTTTTATGTGTATGTATGTATGTGTGTATGTGTTCTTATATGTGTATACGTGTGTGTGTTTCTGTGTGTGTGTGTGTGTGTGTGTGTATGTGTGTGTGTGTGTGTGTGTGTATGTTTGTGTGTGTTTGTCTTATGTGTGTGTGTTCTCTTGTGTGTGTGTTGTGTGTGTGTGTTGTGTGTTTGTGTTTATGTGTGTGTGCTGTGTGTTTGTGTATGTGTTGTGTGTGTGTATATATTTTGTGTGTGTGTCTTGTGTG
>NC_053113.1:275000-277500 GCF_010015445.1 Perca fluviatilis | reverse complement strand
CTAGCTGTTGCTATTAGTTTAGCATTCTGCTAGCTGTAGCTAATAGTCTAGCGTTCTGCTAGCTGTTGTTAAAAGTTTAGCGTTCTGCCAGCTGTTGCTAATAGTTTAGCATTCAGCAAACTGTAGCTAATGGTTTAACATTCTGCTAGCTGTTGCTAAAAGTTTAGCATTCAGCTAGCTGTTGCTAATAGTTTAGCAATCAGCTAGCTGTAGCTAATGGTTTAGAGTTCTGCTAGCTGTGGCTATAAGTTTACTTTCTGCTAGCTCTTGCTATTAGTTTAGCGTTCTGCCAGCTGTTGCTAATAGTTTAGCGTTCTACTAGCTGTTGCTAATAGTTTAGCGTTCTGCTAGCTGTTTCTAATAGTTTAGCATTCAGCTAGCTGTTGCTAATAGTTTAGCAATCAGCTAGCTGTAGCTAATGGTTTAGAGTTCTGCTAGCTGTGGCTATAAGTTTACTTTCTGCTAGCTGTGGCTATAAGTTTAGCATTCAGCTAGCTGTTGCTAATAGTTTAGCATTCAGCTAGCTATAGCTAATGTTTTAGAGTTCTGCTAGCTGTTGCTATTAGTTTAGCGTTCTGCTAGCTGTTGCTAATAGTTTAGCATTCTGCTAGCTGTTGCTAATAGTTTAGCATTCGCACAGGTTACTGTAAGGGAGGAGCTGCAGGATGAGTGTGTGTGTCTGTGTGTGTGTGTGTATCTGTGTGTGTGTGTCTGTGTGTGTGTGTGTATCTGTGTGTGTGACTGTGTGTGTCTCTGTATGTGTGTGTGTGTGCGTGTGTGTGTGTATGTGTGTCTCTGTATGTATGTGTGTGTGTGTCTCTGTGTGTGTGTGTCTCTGTGTGTCTCTGTGTGTGTGTGTCTCTGTGTGTCTCTGTGTGTGTGTGTCTCTGTATGTATGTGTGTCTCTGTATGTGTGTGTGTGTGTTTATGTGTGTCTCTGTATATGTGTGTGAGTGTGTGTGTGTGTGTGTGTCTCTGTGTGTGTGTGTGTGTGTGTGTGTTTATGTGTGTCTCTGTATATGTGTGTGTGTGTGTGTGTGTGTGTGTGTGTGTGTGTGTGTGTGTCTCTGTGTGTGTGTGTGTACAAACACGGATTACAGGGAAACTGATCCAGGAAAGAGCTTGTTGTTGACCAGAATCCAGCGGTGTGTGTATCTGAAGGATTTCCCCTCAGCTGATCTCTGATCTCCGATCTTTCTCTGGAAGGTTTTTGCAAATGTACCTGAAACGTTTCCTACTTCTCATCCAAACACACACACCCACATGTCTGCAAACATTACCCAACCTCCGGCTGAAAGCAGGATCTCAGGTATCATCGTAGATGTAGTCTAGTTCCCTCTCTGTGTTTCGGCCTTCGTGTCACTGTAAGGTGAAGGTGTTCTCGTTACATCAGAGTGAATTCAGTCGTTATTTCATTTGTTATTCTGAGAATGAGAGGGGGGAATGAGAGGGGGGAAACACCAGAGCAGGGGGTATGAGAGGGGGAAACGCCAGAGCAGAGGGAATGAGAGGGGGAATCACCAGAGCAGGGGGGAATGAGAGGGGAAAACACCAGAGCAGGGAGAATGAGAGGGAGAAACACCAGAGCAGGGGGAATGAGAGGAGGAAACACCAGAGCAGGGGGAATGAGAGGAGGAAACGCCAGAGCAGGGAGAATGAGAGGAGGAAACGCCAGAGCAGGGAGAATGAGAGGGAGAAACACCAGAGCAGGGGGAATGAGAGGAGGAAACGCCAGAGCAGGGAGAATGAGAGGAGGAAATGCCAGAGCAGGGAGAATGAGAGGAGGAAACAAGAGCAGGGAGAATGAGAGGAAGGAAAGGCCAGAGTGGGGGGAATGAGAGGAGGGAAAGCCCCAGAGCGGGGAGGAATGAGAGGAGGAAACAGCAGCGGGGGAATGAGAGGAGGAATCCGCCCCAGCAGGGGAATGAAGAGGAAGAAACCAGAGCACCCCGGGCGGGGGAATGAGAGGATGAAACACCACGGGAGGGATGAAATACATGAAGGAATGAATAAATGGATAGAATATATGCATACTAAACTTATCTATGGATGGATGGAAGTAAACCAAATGGATATGCATCAAAGCATACAAGGATTTTGTTAATAGAAAAAAAAAAAAAGTCTATTCTATGACCAGGCATATCTGAAGTCTCTTTATGTAGACCTTAGTGGTCCCCTAATACTGTATCTGAAGTCTCTTTATGTAGACCTTAGTGGTCCCCTAATACTGTATCTGAAGTCTCTTTTATATAGACCTTAGTGGTCCCCTAATACTGTATCTGAAGTCTCTTTATGTAGACCTTAGTGGTCCCCTAATACTGTATCTGAAGTCTCTTTTATATAGACCTTAGTGGTCCCCTAATACTGTATCTGAAGTCTCTTTTATATAGACCTTAGTGGTCCCCTAATACTGTATCTGAAGTCTCTTTTATATAGACCTTAGTGGTCTCCTAATACTGTATCTGAAGTCTCTTTTATATAGACCTTAGTGGTCCCCTAA
>NC_053113.1:235000-270000 GCF_010015445.1 Perca fluviatilis | reverse complement strand
GGTGATATTTTGAGCCTTGTCAGTGGTGTAGAAATAGCGATTTACCAAGTGCCCCGAAAGCTAGCGTTAGCAGCTAACCACCAGTTTTCGGCAGCTTGTTTAAAGCTAGAGACTCATTCGATTAGCATGAATACACATCCCAGAGAACGGTCAACTCGGTACACATATGTCATTAACCCCTATAGGTTAATTTTGCGCCGGAATTGTCCTTTAAGTAAAAACGTATTAGATGTAAAAAAAAACAACAACAGAAAAACTAACGAGATCCTCAGCAACAAATAAGCAACTCAAATAATACTGTTCATGTTCAAAAAGGGTAGGAAGAAGGTAAGAACTGTTCTGGTGCTACCTACTCTTAATCTTTCTACATTTATTCAGACATAAAAGAGAGTTTATTTGCATCCATCGTGGTTTAACTCGGTCGGCTTGAACAAATGAACGTTCATGGGAATCACTGTAATTGTTGGGGCTTTGTAAATTACAGAGTGTGGTCTAGACCTACTCTATCTGTACAGTGTCTCGAGATAACTCTTGTTATGATTTGATACTGTGAATAAAATTGAATTGAATTCAATCAAAAATCATCTTTTTGCAAGACTCTTTCGTACTAAAAGTAATCCAGAATGGTTGATGCTTGTGCATCAATTTGCCTAATTTACCAGGGATGCACCAAATCCAGGATTGGGCTTCAGATTCGGCTGAATATTTGGGCTTTTTGACGGGGGTTCTGGTTTCTGCCAAACCGTAGAATTTCTTCCCACCGAACCGAACCCTACGCTTGCACTACGCTGGTCGCGGTAATGACGGCGCCGTTGGTTACGGGAAGGTGTTTACGTAGGTGGAGCGTTCAATGCAGCAGGCTGTGAGGAAGTGGACAATATGGATCTGGTGAGCAGAACAAGTTGTTGTTTTGCAGAACTTTCAGTCTAAAGAAGCCCATTCAAGTCCAGCTACATGTTCAATCTGTTCAATGCTGATTGGTCTGGTGGTGGCGAGGACCCTGAACTATACACAACATGGCCGCTGTTACAACATCTGGTACGAAACATCTGAAAGAATACGAGTTGTGCACGAAGGAATCTCCAGACAGCAGCCAGAATGCAGCAACTTCAGGTACAGCAAAGGAAGGACAGACACTGTTTACTTCATTCATGTGTTTACTGTGGTAATGGACTGAGGATGGGAGGAGGAGTCAGCACAGTCTCAACCAGTGGATTCGGTTTTCGGCCGAAACCCCAAAAAATCTGGATTCGGTGCATTCCCTAGTTTCCTATTTGGATTATTTACTCATGCCGGTCTTGAGAAGCCAAAGTTATCCTGTTCATGTTTAAAGCGCCCATATTATGCTCATTTTCAGGTTCATAATTGTATTTTAAGGTTGTACCAGAATTGGTTTACATGGTTTAATGATCAAAAAACACCATATTTTTGTTGTACTGCACATTGCTGCAGCTCCTCTTTTCACCCTGTGTTCAGGTCTCTGTTTTAGCTACAGAGTGAGACCTCTTTTCATCTTCTTCTTCTGTACTATCTTTGATTGCACTCGCACATGCTCAGTAGCTCAGATCGTAGCTCATGTCAGCTAGCTGAAAAAGCAGTAATAGAAAGGCTGTTTCTCCAACTTCAGTCAGTTCCAAGGCAGGATCAGCTGGGAGACTTCTTCTAAACCAGGGCGCACATGGAAGTAGTTCTTTTGTAGATTAAGGTGAACTTGTGTGTGTTGTAGCGGTGCTTTGCTATTGAGAACGAGCTAGCATGCTAGCGCTAGCATGCTAACGGTTGTGGTTAGCCAGCTCGTTTCGGCTGAGTGACGTAGAAAGCCGAGCCGATTTTGACCAGCTCCCCCGGAGACTGAAGGCAGGACACATTCAGAAACCGTATCTCAGTCAGAACACCATGGATGGATATTTGTCAAAGTTTGTATGCGTGTGGAAACACCAGAGACACAAAATAACTCCCCAAATCACCAGAAAAAAGTGATTTTTTTTTTCATTGTATGGGCACTTTAAAGAGCCTTGCAGTAACTGCAAAATGCTTCAAATTGTCCGTGTGTTTACGAATAAAGCAGCAGGACCACAGAGAGTAGCTCATGTTGCCATTAATCAGACGTGCAGTTGTGAAATATTTACATCCAGTAAGTCAGACTGAATCACTGTTGGCTCGAGAAACAGATTCAGATGGGACACTTTTATTTGTAACAGAAGCCGTTTTTTTCATATGAACTCCGTCCGGGCAATGCACGGAGAATCGGATGCAATCCTTTCTAAAGATCTATTTTTTGGCGGGGGGGTTTTCGGTCAGTGTGACGCTTATCAGTTCAATTTTCTAAGCAGAAACGGACATTTGGAAAAACAGAAAAATGGGTTCAAATATCCAATTTTTCATTTTTTTCCAACTCTACTTTGCAGAATATGCAGGTCATTAACTGCATATGGACCAAAAAAACAACCCAAACTGATAGACTTTGGGGGTCAGAGGTGCTTGCAGCTGATGGTTTTCGAGTGTGGGGGGGAGGGGCTGGGCGTAGTTAGACGAGCGAGGGAGAGAATACCATGGCAGTATTATGAATAATTGGAGCTCAGACGCAATTTAGTAATTTTCTAAATTTCTGATCCTCTGAATAAAAAACAGAAAATTGGAAAAAAAAAGTTTGAAAATCCAATTTTTTAATTTGTCAAGGTGGAGAAAAAAATGGAAAAAAATGGATATTTGAACCCATTTTTCTGTTTTTCCAAATGTCCATTTGTGCTTAGAAAACTGAACAAGAGTTACACGGACCCTTTTCCACCTTCAATGCACAGGACAGCTAGGTGAGAGATGATGGGGAAGACATGCAGGACATGGTCACAGGTTGGACTCGAACGCTGGACCTCTACGTTGAGGCATAAACCCCCTTATGTACAGTACAGGCCCCTGTGTGAAATAACCGAAAACATGTCTTATATTTTAGCCACCCTTTGCTTTTTTATTAATAAAGGAAAAACTTCCACTAATGAACCCTGACAAAGCACACCTGTGAAGGTAAAACCATTTCAGGTGACTACCTCATGAAGATCATTGAGAGAACACCAAGGGTTTGCAGCGTTATCAAAAAAAGCAAAGGGTGGCTACTTTGAAGAATCTAAAATATAAGACATGTTTTCAGTTATTTCACACTTTTTTGTTAAGTACATAATTCCATATGTGTTCATTCATAGTTTTGATGCCTTCAGTGAGAATCTACAATGTAAATAGTCATGAAAATAAAGAAAACACATTGAATGAGAAGGTGTGTCCAAACTTTTGGCCTGTACTGTATCTGACGTGACAGATTTTGAGCTATCCGCTATATCTAAGTCATGATATCACGTTGCACCAGATTAAAAAAAAAAAAAAGGCTGGGTGAGAAGAGACACATAGTAGGGCTGCTCCCTCTTAGTCGATTAGTCGACCAATCAGTCCCTCCAGAAAAACGCGATTATGCAATTGCATAATTCAACGCACTTTCGCCGCATCAATTGATATCTGCATAGAAGTTTGGGGTAATACATACCCTACTAACACAAAACCTCTGTTTTTGTTACAGAAAAAAACATTAAGGATTATCAATAAAACAGGCTACAGAGAACACACTAATAGTTTATTTATAAAATCTGGACTTCTAAAATTCAAAGACTTGGTTGATCTGAAGTTTTTGATTTTTATGTGGAAAGCTAAGCAGAGAGTTTTGCCTATGGTTTTACAAAATGTATTTACTCAAAAGGCAATATCATTTTAAAACTCTTTTCGCACACAAAAACAGAGGTGTTTGTCCATATATGGGGTTAAACTGTGGAACACATTGGACTATGAACTGAAGTGCTGCGATAGTGTTTGTAAATTTAAGAATTTGTATAAGAAAAAAATACAGGAATGTAATGTGAAGAAAAAAGATGACTAATATGCTTAAAATGATGATAATTACATGTAAAGATAGGTAGTAGTGATCATTTTTGGTGTTTGGGGTGAGGATTGGGGTTGATCCACTCTTGAAGCAGCTGTTTTTTTTTTTTTTTGATGTGCACAAATAAGTGACAGGTACCATAAGATTTTTTTCTTCTTCCTGTTCCTTTTTTTTCATTCATGCATGTTATGAATGAATGAATGAATAAATGTTATATTGTTTTTGCCGCCCTCTTCATGCCCCGGTTATGCTGATGGGGGATAAAGGCCTGGCCAAGAGAAGGCCAGGTGTTGCTGAGTGGAGGCTCACAGATTTTAACATCTGGTCTTTGTTGAAATTGCCGATTTCCGCGCAAAATATGCGGTGCTTGCATGATTTCATAATCCACCGCATTTTCGTTGCAACAAAGTCCCGTAATATATCTTCGCAGAATGTAGAAAAAATGTTGCGTTTACTTCACACAAGAGCAGCCATTTTCCCCTGTTGCCATGGGAACGTTATGAAGTGACGTCATTACGCGACGTGAACGTCATCGTAAAGCAGCGTGTTGGAGGTTGAATCTGACATGTTGTACTTTGAGTCTCTTAAGTTGGTATCCAGTAAGAAAGCTATCTTAATATCTGATGTCTACTCAGATCTCTTTGTTTAAGTGCTCCTGCTGTCTATATTATTATATTATTATTATTATTTTATATATATATATTATATTATTATATATTATTAACGATTTTTGAAAGTCTATCCTTTTGTATCTTTTATTTCCCTCTGTTTAGACTATTACTTTTATTTTTACTTTAATATTATATTATTTGTATATATTTTTGTATCTTATTTGTTTACTTATTGCAAGGACTGAATATCTGTAAACTATTTTTGGAAATTAAGTTTTAAAAAAGCAGGGTGTTAGGGGGGGAATCACTGTTTTTTCTCTTTTTTATCAAACCGCATTTTTTGCAAGTTCCCTCAATTTCATTGCATAAAATTGCATAAATATCATAGAGCATATTCCATCACATATTTTAAGAAAACGTGCCGCATAATCAAGGATTTTTGCCCGCAACAATCACAAAAAAACTGTGTTTTTCTGTAAGGACTGACTAATCGGTCGTTTCGGTCTTAGTCAGCTTAGATTTCTTTAGTCCATTAGTCATGTCTGATGCTTTTTTTCATGCTGAATGACTTATTTCCAAGAAATGTACGAGCACATCTCTGGTAAACGAGGGTTGACATTTTACCTCACAGATATCACCGTGAAACCTACTTTGATTACTTTCATTAAGGCAGTTATTTGTTGTATTACACGTTTTCTGAAATGTGTTTAAATATGCAAAGGAGGTCATAATCTTATTCAATATATGCATCCTTTTGCATTGACTCTTTGCGGAGAAACTCAGATTTACAGATACTGTCGATTAAATCAACTAATCGATTGGTCGAAACAATTGAATGAGTGTTAGTCGACTAAGAAGTTCTCCAATCGAACACAGCCATAACACATTGCGTAAAAAATGTACCTACCAGTGCTAACACTGCAAAAGGAGAATATAAAGTCTCTTCTTTTTTTTTTTTTTACGTCCACTTTCGTATTCCTCCTAATCTTGAATCAGGTCAGCAACTCCCGGTCTGTATCGGATTTGTGTGAGCAAACATGTTCCACAGAAACAGACCTCTGACGCCCTTTTCTCCCAGGAATAAAACAGATTTGTTTTTTTGGGGGGAGATTGTTGTAAACTCGTGAATACTCTTGAGAGATATTTACTGTTATTGGCAGTCGGCAATGAGTCAGAGGCCCTCTTTAAACATCAGCAGTGTGTTGTATGTTATCGCTCCGTTAATAGAGCTGCAGCGATAAGATCAGAGGCCTCTCATGTAATCCCTCTGTTGACGCAGAAGGTGCTTGCGAGTTAAGTTCCCCTTCAGAGTCTTCTGACGCTGGTGTCTCGTCCACGGAGACATTTCTTCCGCGATTTGAAGTGAAACTCATGGAGGCACTGGCCCCAGAAAACTGGAAGACTTTTTGCATTCTGCTGCAGTAAAAAGCACATTTTTAAAAGTACGATATGCCAGATTAGTCAAGGGAAGAACATTTACAGGATGAAGCCCAACATGACAGGTTTTGTCCCTCGAACCTTCCTCTCTCTCTCTCCGTGTGTTGCCGTTCTCTTCGGGGGAACGGCAACCGATCGAGCTAGCGAGCTAGCGAGCTAAACGCTGGAAATGTCACGTTTAGAAGAACATTTGGACGGTGCAACGAGTCAGGTCTGCTCGGTTCTTTCAGGGAATGATTGTAAAGATTTACTAAGAACATGTTTAGGCCGTCTCCTCTCTAACTGGGAGGGTTTGGGACCGATTGGTGGGATTGCTGTGGACCAAGTCCACATGGAGATACACTGGTAAGAGCCAATGAGGTTTAACCATGGATCAGCTCATTTAAAGGCCTACTATGCAAGACTTGTACCTTAATATAACAGCTTCGAAGTCATTTCGGCTTGATGGTGTTTTAAACCCCAAGACGTCACATACATCAACAACATATAAGAAGCAGCCTCTATGGAAGACACTGGCATGCATTTCAGACGTGAATCATGGCAGAGTAGACGAAGAAAACGAAGAAAGCGCGGTCAAGGAAAGAGTCGAGGAAAAGAAAACGAGAAACTGACCCCTTGAGGAACCCGACTAGAGTCTAACTCGCTCAGGCTTTCACTCGTTGGCGAGAGCTAAAAAGCAGCGAAGGTAACGTTAAACACAAGTACTCCACAGCGACTCTAGGGGTTTACAGTAATGTAAACTGCATAGTATGCCTTTAAATAGCTCACGTTACTGTATTGTGTCAACAGTTAACTCCATTTAACATTGGATGTGGTGTTTTCTTGCAAATGTTCCACCAAAACAAGTTCCTTCCCGAGACTATTTAGCAGAGTCACTGTCGCTGCGTCCAGAGCTTATCCCCACCCAAGACGATTCTGATTGGTTTAAAGAAATGCAGTAGGAGTAGGACTTTCTTCAACCTAAAAGCATCAAAGAGCATTCAAACATGGTCTGTCTTCATGATAACATCATTTTTTTAGTTTATTTTTAGCTACTTATCGAGCAGCAGGTTCTATCTTTAAAGGTAAATTCGTGATTTTGCAGATGTCCTATGCATGCTCGGAAAGTTCTGATGTTTTCCCGATACGTATCCAATATCTGTGACAATTTAAAGGTCCAATGTGTGTGGGAATTTCTCCCGTCTAGCGTTGAGATCATATATCGCAATCAACTCTCTCGCGCCACGCAGTTCAAAAGCACGTATTACAGCTACGGTAGCCTTCACGGCTTCAAAAAGCCGCTCTCTTGCTCTTTTCAATTTCCTTTTTCTGGGCGAAGAAGAAGACTCCTGTTCCTGAAATATGGATTTTGAATACATGTGGTCCTCCATGTTTCCTTCAAACTTGCCGGGTGGCCAGGAAGCTACGATACCCGTTAGCAGCATTAGCAGCAGCTGGGAGTTTATCATGTGACAGAGAAAACATGAAAGGTGGAGCAGTATGTCCTGTATGTCTCTTACCAGCTACCGTATTTCAAGATGAAGCGTGGATATTAAGCGTCTACCCCAGTTCATGCAAACGCAAATGTAAAATTTCAAGCCAATAGGAATACTTGGAGTTGATATTGGTGGTAAATATTCATGAAAAAGGACAAGTTTGTGAACGGGAAAAACACAGATTTACACACTGGACCTTCAATTATTCATTTCAAGTCATTTCATTCACTATACAGGAAAGTTTTAAAAGCAACAATTAAGTTACAATATAAACGGGCCTGGCTCAGTTTAAAAACCGGTTTCCAGCAGGTTCCCGTTCTGCAGCAACATAGAACGTTAAACACAATTTCGGCACATTTCTACGGGACATTATCACGGACTAGACGGATACAGACAAATAAAACATTAAAATACGGACAAACGAGACTTAAAACGATACGTGAACATTCAACGTGTGCACGTGTGACTATCAAGAAGAAACTTTGTTGTTTGTATGACTTTTAAAAATATGTGATGGATGATAGTGTTCGAATGTGATGGGGAATGTCATTCCAAATGTTGGTGTAAATATAGAAAAAAGGATTTCTGACCATAGTGGTTTTTGTGTGGGGGAACTGGAATGAGTGCCTGAGAGACGAGGGTGATTTGTGCAGCTTTTTACCTTCAACAAAAGTGCTCGTTTTGCCGCTGAAAGACTCAGATTAATATCCTAAGTGTCTGATAACATTAAGGAAAGGATCCCTTCAGAGATAGACCTTTAAAATCCTCTTTTACCCCCTTTTCCACCAACAAGAACCAGGTGCTGGTTCAGAGCTAGAGCTAGTGCCACGAGCCTCCAAAGAACCGGTTTGCTTTCCCCACAGAGCTAAGGAGCCGGCACAGAGCCAGGTTCTCACGTCACTGTATACGGCTCATCTTTCCCAGCAACGTTAGCGCGGCGGCGCCAAACGCAACCGCACCATCAACGGTGGCGGCCGTTGTTTTGCCAGCGATGTTCGCGGCTTTGCGGATCTAGATCCAACGTGTTCGCGCGGCTCGCCTTTATAGTGCGAGAAAGCAGCTCGTTTTCCTCCTCTGACCACCTCTGCTGCTGTTGTTGTTGTGTAATGTGTGTGTGTGTGTGTGTGTGTGTGTGTGTGTGTGTGTGTGTGTGTGTGTGTGTGTGTGTGTGTGTGTGGAGTGAGTGGGTAGGCGTGGCTTTTCCTCAGGGCAACCTGGCTCTCCAGCGCAGCTGCAGGTGATCTACTAACAGCCCAGTCTCATGCCAGGTCGTTATATAGTCACGTTATTGTAATCTATTAGGTCGTGGACAGGTTACGTAAATGCCGTTTTTTTCGTGTGGCGATTACGAAATTGAAAGCAATGCATTTTAATGGGAAGCATATTTCGTGATTCCATAACGAAAGCGAGTAGCGAGTAGTTGATAAGGCGAAAGTCCGCGTAGGGAGGTTGGTCGGGGTGGTGTATGGGTCAGAAAACACAGGACTTTCACGCCGGACACCGGGGATCGCGCCCCGCGTGTGGCAGTACCTTTGTCCCGCGTGTTACGGTTCCTTTCCCCGTTCTTTTTTTTTTCCTAACCCCAACCGTCTCGTTATTGTGGCGTTTCATTTCCCGTGTCCCGCGAGTGGCGGCCCGTGCCGTTGTTTTGGCCGGCGTGTGGCGCCTCATTTCCCCGATCGCGAGTGGCGGCCCGTGCCGTTGTTTTGGCCGGCGTGTGGCGCCTCATTTCCCCGTAGTCGCGTCCCCCAGAGCAGGTTCGAAAAGCGTGACCTGTACACGTTCAAAAGTCGTTGCATATACACGAAAAAAACGTAAAAATCGTAACCTGTACACGAAATTATGAATCAAAATAACGTGACTATTACACGACCTGGCGTGAGACCGGGTTGTCTACTAATCAAGGTGAAAGCTCTGGTACTCCTGTGATCCGGGCAGCCAGCGCCAGTTCGTTTCAGTCCACCAAGTGGTAACTGCTCTCGGGGGGGCCAAACACGCCAGTTTCTCTAGTAAACCCTGTGCTATCTAAGTGGTTTTCTTTTCATTAACACTGTCGTCTATCTGCGTGCAGACGCCGGAGGTCTACCTGATCTTCGCTTCCAGCCCACGCCACCAGCCCTGTGCGTTTTTCCGAGCCTGCCTTGCCTTCCTCCGCTCCACTCGGATCACCACCCTCCTACGTTGAATTACAAGATTTCTGTTCGGCTGTATTTACATTAAAGAACTGTTGTCAAATCCCAACCATCTAGTCTGTGTTCGCTCTTGGGTCCAAACGTCACCCTAACAGCCTTCTTCTCCTTGACTTTACTTTGGCATGGTTTCCCATGGTGGTGCCCTGAATTTTCACACATTCCTCGCCATCATCACGTAATGAGGCGTTAACAGTTCGTAATCATTTCACAGAATTTTGTGAGACCGGGCTGATATTTATCATGTTAGATGTAATTCCCCCCCACGCAGCAGATGTTAACTAACTCCTGCCTTTTCTACAGAAAGTAGGACGGGATGCGATTAAAAAAAAAAAGATTTTGAAAACTAATAGGCCGTTTTCTAAAGGAGTCTTCACCCTTCCCCCTCTGTAAAAAAAACAAAAACCCACTCAGTTATGTTGTTTCATAATTATCCAAAAACACAAACAGGATGTAAAGTCAGAGGTCGCTGATATGGACAGAAAACAATGCAATAACTCTTCTTGATGAGTGAGAAAGTAAAAAAAAATGAAAGTCGCACTGTGAGATAAACAGAGCAGACAGAAGAATGGAGAGAAGTGGACGGACTGGCTGCAGGGAATAAACATCCCAAAATCATCAGCGGGGGTTTTTTGATTTGGTGTCCTGTCACAGCCAGGAGGTCTGTTTGTTAGACGTGAGAGGGTGTGTTTTCTGCAATGTAAATAAAAGCCATAAATTACTATATTTTATAAGGTCTTTTACTTCGTACACAGAATTCAAAATACCGGTCAAACTTTGGACATGAAGAAGAGTTTAATATGTGCTAGGTTAGAGTAAAAGTCAGCACAAACAAATGCAAAACCAAATGCTCGAATTATAATTAAAGATCCACAGTAATCTTCCAAAGTGGTCTCGTCGTTGCATTGCGTTCACACGCGCAAACGTTCTGACTTACCCGAACTACGTAAACAGGAACGCTATTGCATTTTATTTTCAGATTCAAAAATAGCTCTTCGCCAGCACTTACTGCTCTTCTTCCCAACACACAACATGAGACCAGAACGCCCCACTTATACCCCTGTTTCCACCGAGGCAGAGCTGGTGCTGGTTTCGGAGCCAGAGCCTATAGTTTCAAATCGGTTCTTTGTTTTTCGACCACCAAAAGCGCCAGCTCCGAACCGGTTAAAGTGGTTCTTAAGTAGCACCAAATCATCGCTGGGCCAAGAAGTAAGAACCGCTTACGTCAGCGGCTGTTTGAATTAGCAGATGAACACGATGGACCAACAAAGGAAACGGCAGCCCGAGTCACGGACAGGCCCTGACGATGACGTAGCATTAGGAGCTACTACGGTAGCGGGGAGTAGCGGGCCGGCCCTAGACTTTTTGGGGGACTCTATAAGCAGGATTTGGTTTGGGGGGACTCTCCACATTGTAACATGTTGCCACTGCACTTGGCACTAAACCAACTTGTGCTTAAAATTAGTTTAAGCACTCATAATGTACAAATAAGCATTTAAAGACTAATGTGAGACCAGTTAGCAGCAACGCTATCTTTAAAGGTCCCATGACATAGGCCTATTTGGATGCTTTTGTGTGTGTGTCTGTGTGTGTGTGTGTGGGTGTGTGTGTGTGTGGGTGTCTGTCTGTGTGTGTGGGTGGGTGTCTGTCTGTGTGTGTGGGTGGGTGTCTGTCTGTCTGTCTCTGTGTGTCTGTGTGTGTGTGTGTGTGTCTGTCTGTATGTGTGTCTGTGTGTGAGTGTGTGTGTCTGTGTGTGTGTGTGTGTGTGTGTGTCTGTCTCTGTGAGTGTGTGTGTGTCTGTCTTTGTGTGTGTGTGTGTGTCTGTGTCTATGTGTGTGTGTGTGTGTGTGTGTGTGTTTCTCTGTGTGTGTGTGTGTGTGTGTGTGTGTGTCTGTGTGTGTGTAGTGTGTGTGCGTGTGTCTGTGTCTATGTGTGTGTGTGTGTGTGTGTGTTTCTGTGTGTGTGTGTGTGTGTGTGTGTCTGTGTGTGTGTGTGTGTGTGTGTGTGTGTGTCTGTCTGTGTGTGTGTGTGTGTGTGTGTGTGTGTGTGCTTGTGTGTGTGTCTGTCTGTGTGTGTGTGTGTGTGTGTGTGTCTGTCTCTGTGTGTGTGTGTGTGTGTCTGTCTGTGTGTGTGTGTGTGTGTCTGTCTTTGTGTGTGTGTCTGTCTGTGTGTGTGTGTGTGTCTGTCTCTGTGTGTGTGTGTGTGTGTGTGTGTGTCTGTCTGTGTGTGTGTGTGTGTGTGTGTGTGTCTGTGTGTGTGTGTGTGTGTCTGTGTGTGTCTGTGTGTGTGTGTGTGTGTGTCTGTGTGTGTGTGTGTGTGTGTGTGTGTGTGTGTCTGTGTGTGTGTGTGTATGTGTCGCTGATAGTCTTAATTAGCTTTGTAGCAACTAATTTGTCAGTGGCTTGAATGTAACAAACGTTTATTGATACCAAAAAGTTTCATTTCTCATTTCTGCAGTAAGTATTTTCCCGAAGTAATCCTCCCATTTCACGTGAGAGCTGTTATCAGCTGAATCATTTTAATAGCAACCAAGAGGGCACTTTACATCTGTCTCTATCCCACTCGCTGCCGGGAACACCGAGCTGACACCGCAAAAGCTTATCTGACAGCATGAATTTTGGAGTTCACTTTTAATTTGACTGCAGTGTGACCGTGTGACTGTGTGACTGTGTGAATGTGTGACTGTGTGACTGTGTGACTGTGTGACTGTGTGACTGTGTGACTGTGTGACTGTGTGACTGTGTTACTGTGTGACTGTGTTACTGTGTGACTGTGTTCGGAGCAGCAGGGTGGAGAGAAAGGTGAGGATGTTTTTACTGCTGTCTGACACACTGAGCTTTGACTTCTGTTTCATGCAGATGTCAACCTTGTAGATTTACAGCCTGCTGATGTCTTTACCATGTGTTCTTCCTGTTATGACTGTCCAAACACACACACACACACACACACACACACACACACACACACACACACACACACACACACACACACACACACACACACACACACACACAGGTTTGTGGCACTATCTTTGTGGGGACCCGTCATTGACATAATGCATTCCCTAGCCCCTTATCCTAACCTTAACCATCACAACTAAATGCCTAACCTTAACCCTAACCCTAACCTTAACCATCACAACTAAATGCCTAACCTTAACCCTAACCCTAACCTTAACCATCACAACTAAATGCCTAACTTTAACCCTTACCCTTACTTTAACCATCACAACTAAATGCCTAACCTTAACCCTTACCCTCACCTTAACCATAACAACTAAATGCCTAACCTTATCCCTTACCCTCACCTTAACCATCACAACTAAATGCCTAACCTTAACCCTTACCCTTACTTTAACCATCACAACTAAATGTCTAACCTTATTCCTTACCCTCACCTTAACCATCACAACTAAATGCCTAACCTTAACCCTTACCCTTACCTTAACCATCACAACTAAATGCCTAACCTTAACCCTTACCCTTACTTTCACCATCACAACTAAATGCCTAACCTTAACCCTTACCCTTACTTTAACCATCACAACTAAATGCCTAACCTTAACCCTTACCCTTACTTTAACCATCACAACTAAATGCCTAACCTTAACCCTTACCCTTACCTTAACCATCACAACTAAATGCCTAACCTTAACCCTTACCCTTACCTTAACCATCACAACTAAATGCCTAACCTTAACCCTTACCCTAACCCTAACCATAACCTAATTCTAACCCTAATCCTAAAACCAAGTCTTAACCCTCAAACAGACCTTTTAAACTTGTAGGGTCCAGCATTTTGGCTCCACAAAGCTGTCGGGACCCCACAAGTACTACTGGACTCCCGGTTTTTGGACCCCACAAATATAGCTAAACAAGCCCAGACCGTCTCACACACACACACACACACACACACACATAGACAGACAGACAGACTACAGATACAGCGGTAGGAGATGATAATCAGATATTGCAGTTAAGAGCTTTCCTCTGACATCCTAATGTAGATAGATGCACAACGCACAAATTAAAGTACAAGGTATCGTTAAGAAATACCGTTCCATTAAATATTTGTGTATCGGTAACAAAGTAAAGCATTCTGCAGCTGAGACTCGCTGCTGATCCTGGTTCCTGGATGGTATTTGGGAGACTCGAGGTATCTGATGTGTGTGTGAGAGAGAGCGTAGGATAGATGTCAGTGTGAGTGTTTTACAGCGACGCAGGAGGAGGTGATGATTGGACATGGTCACGCTGCTCAGCACAGCAGCTTCCTGCAGAGGAAGAGTGAAGTACAGGACTGTCTCACCTGTTCACCTGTCCGTCAAACCCAACGGCTCGTAAAAAAAACAGTAAGAAGGACCTCCTCTCACGTCTCTGTCTGCCTCTTGCAGGAAGCTTACAGTCCAATCACGTTCAATCCAGATAATGACGGTCTCCATAACGGACATGTTAGGAGACAATGGGCCTCTAAATCAGGCTGTTCTCATGAATCATTCGTGGATATAGCTGTAAAAATGTAAAGCACTGTAATCGGTATGCATTACACGTATTTATTACTGTCAGCAGCATGTTGACTGCTGCTGTATAAGAGCTTGAAGATCCTTATAGGGAGGAGGTCAGGGGGGAATGTTTGGCTGCTAAAACACAGGGCTTTAAAGAGGGGGAGCAGAGAAGTTAAGGAGAAAACCCAAGACTTTCACCCAGGAAACAGGTGTTCATGTCCTGGAAGAAGTTAAGGAGAAAACCCAAGACTTTCACCCAGGAAACAGGTGTTCATGTCCTGAAGAAGTTAAGGAGAAAACACAAGACTTTCACCCAGGAAACAGGTGTTCATGTCCTGAAGAAGTTAAGGAGAAAACACAAGACTTTCACCCAGGAAAAAGGTGTTCATGTCATGGAAGAAGTTAAGGAGAAAACACAAGACTTTCACCCAGGAAACAGGTGTTCATGTCCTGAAGAAGTTAAGGAGAAAACACAAGACTTTCACCCAGGAAAAAGGTGTTCATGTCCTGGAAGAAGTTAAGGAGAAAACACAAGACTTTCACCCAGGAAACAGGTGTTCATGTCCTGGAAGAAGTTAAGGAGAAAACACAAGACTTTCACCCAGGAAAAAGGTGTTCATGTCCTGGAAGAAGTTAAGGAGAAAACACAAGTCTTTCACCCAAGAAACAGGTTTTCATGTCTGGAAGAAGTTAAGGAGAAAACACAAGACTTTCACCCAGGAAACAGGTGTTCATGTCCTGGAAGAAGTTAAGGAGAAAACCCAAGACTTTCACCCAGGAAACAGGTGTTCATGTCCTGAAGAAGTTAAGGAGAAAACCCAAGACTTTCACCCAGGAAACAGGTGTTCATGTCCTGAAGAAGTTAAGGAGAAAACACAAGACTTTCACCCAGGAAACAGGTGTTCATGTCCTGGAAGAAGTTAAGGAGAAAACACAAGACTTTCACCCAGGAAAAAGGTGTTCATGTCCTGGAAGAAGTTAAGGAGAAAACACAAGTCTTTCACCCAGGAAACAGGTGTTCATGTCCTGGAAGAAGTTAAGGAGAAAACACAAGACTTTCACCCAGGAAAAAGGTGTTCATGTCCTGGAAGAAGTTAAGGAGAAAACACAAGTCTTTCACCCAGGAAACAGGTGTTCATGTCCTGGAAGAAGTTAAGGAGAAAAACACAAGACTTTCACCCAGAAAAAAGGTTTTCATGTCTGGAAGAAGTTAAGGAGAAAACACAAGACTTTCACCCAGAAAAAAGGTTTTCATGTCTGGAAGAAGTTAAGGAGAAAACACAAGACTTTCACCCAGGAAACAGGTGTTCATGTCCTGAAGAAGTTAAGGAGAAAACACAAGACTTTCACCCAGGAAACAGGTGTTCATGTCCTGGAAGAAGTTAAGGAGAAAACCCAAGACTTTCACCCAGGAAACAGGTGTTCATGTCCTGAAGAAGTTAAGGAGAAAACCCAAGACTTTCACCCAGGAAACAGGTGTTCATGTCCTGAAGAAGTTAAGGAGAAAACACAAGACTTTCACCCAGGAAACAGGTGTTCATGTCCTGGAAGAAGTTAAGGAGAAAACACAAGACTTTCACCCAGGAAAAAGGTGTTCATGTCCTGGAAGAAGTTAAGGAGAAAACACAAGTCTTTCACCCAGGAAACAGGTGTTCATGTCCTGGAAGAAGTTAAGGAGAAAACACAAGACTTTCACCCAGAAAAAAGGTTTTCATGTCTGGAAGAAGTTAAGGAGAAAACACAAGACTTTCACCCAGAAAAAAGGTTTTCATGTCTGGAAGAAGTTAAGGAGAAAACACAAGACTTTCACCCAGGAAACAGGTGTTCATGTCCTGAAGAAGTTAAGGAGAAAACACAAGACTTTCACCCAGGAAACAGGTGTTCATGTCCTGAAGAAGTTAAGGAGAAAACACAAGACTTTCACCCAGGAAACAGGTGTTCATGTCCTGAAGAAGTTAAGGAGAAAACACAAGACTTTCACCCAGGAAACAGGTGTTCATGTCCTGAAGAAGCTAAGGAGAAAACACAAGACTTTCACCTAGGAAACAGGTGTTCATGTCCTGAAGAAGTTAAGGAGAAAACACAAGACTTTCACCCAGGAAACAGGTGTTCATGTCCTGAAGAAGTTAAGGAGAAAACACAAGACTTTCATCCAGGAAACAGGTGTTCATGTCCTGAAGAAGTTAAGGAGTTTTGGCCTTGACCAAGTGCCACTTTGCTCGTCTGAAAGCCATGATGTCTCTCTCTCATGGGTTGGCCAAATTCTCTGGGCGGGCAAAGCAGAAAAAGGGGAGGTAACCTTTCCCCTTATTACCTTATAAGGAGCAAGATTCCTGATTGGTCCATCTGAGCTTTCATTTTCTCAAAGGCAGAGCAGGATACCCAGGGCTCGGTTTACACCTATCACCATTTCTAGCCACTGGGGGGACAATAGGCAGACTGGGGGGGAACTCATAGTAATGTTATTAATTTTGTTATTAATTTTGAATGAAATAAATGAAATTTATTCTCATGAACTTTTATCGCACATGTATCCAACATTTCTCTGATCTAAAGAGAGGAAGAGGATTGTGCAGTGTTGGCAAAAGAGTGTAACCTTCAAAAGTAAATATTAAAGCGAACGTACATAAGACTCTGACGTGATCAGCTCTCGGTCAACAACAACAACAACAACACGCTTCCAAAACATGCCTAAAAATGTCTGTTTCTGTCTTTTGGAGACTGGAGGAAGAGCTGGAGGGAAGAACACACACACACACACACACACACAGTAAATACACTTTCCTCATGCCGTGTTTGTTCGTCCAATCAAAACAATGCCATGGAATAATGACAGCCAATCAGGAGACGGTAAACACGCTGACAGAAATGTTAAACAAAGAGCAGAAACTGGAGGAAATGAGGAAAGACTCTTAACGAGCTGACAAAACATCGACGGAGAGATAAATACAGAGGTATTTCTCCTTTTCTTTCCTGCTCTCGGTCTGCTTTCCTGTCGTTTCCTTCTGCTCTTTATCTATTTATGGGTCAATGACGTGTGAGGATTTTCAACAGGCCTTAAAAACTGTAAAGCTTTTTCAATGTTTTTGGCACTCTTTTCAACATTTTTATGCCTTTTTTCCGATGTTTTTGTGACTTTTTCAATGTTTTGGGTACTTTTTTCAACATTTTTATGCCTTTTTTCCGATGTTTTTGTGACTTTTTCAATGTTTTTGGCACTCTTTTCAACATTTTTATGCCTTTTTTCCAATGTTTTTGTGACTTTTTCAATGTTTTGGGTACTTTTTTCAACATTTTTATGCCTTTTTTCCAATGTTTTTGTGACTTTTTCAGTGTTTTTGGCACTTTTGTCAAAACATTTTTGACTTTTTCAACGCTTTGGTCACCTTTTTTCAAAATTTGTATGCCTTTTTCCAATGTTTTTGTGACTTTTTCAATGTTTTGGGCACTTTTTTCAAAAATGTGACTTTTTCAATGCTTTGGTCACTTTTTTTCAAAATTTGTATGCCTTTTTTCGATGTTTTTGTGACTTTTTCAATGTTTTGGGCACTTTTTTCAACATTTTTATGGCTTTTTTCCAATGTTTTTGTGACTTTTTCAATGTTTTGGGTACTTTTTTCAACATTATTGTGACTTTTTCAGTGTTTTTGGCACTTTTTTCAAAAATGTTGTGACTTTTTCAATGTTTTGGGCACTTTTTTCAACATTATTGTGACTTTTTCAGTGTTTTTGGTCACCTTTTTTCAAAATTTGTATGCCTTTTTCCAATGTTTTTGTGACTTTTTCAATGTTTTGGGCACTTTTTTCAAACTTTTTATGCCTTTTTTCCGATGTTTTTGTGACTGTTTCAATGTTTTGGGCACTTTTTTCAACATTATTGTGACTTTTTCAGTGTTTTTGGCACTTTTTTCAAAACATTTGTGACTTTTTCAATGTTTTGGTCACTTTTTTCAAAAATGTGACTTTTTCAATGGTTTGATCACTTTTTTTCAAAATTTGTATGCCTTTTTTCCGACGTTCTTGTGACTTTTTCAATGTTTTGGGCTCTTTTTTCAACATTATTGTGACTTTTTCAATGCTTTAGGCACTTTTTTCAAAATTTGTATGCCTTTTTCCAATGTTTTTGTGACTTTTTCAATGTTTTGGGCACTTTTTTCAAACTTTTTATGCCTTTTTTCCGATGTTTTTGTGACTTTTTCAATGTTTTGGGCACTTTTTTCAACATTATTGTGACTTTTTCAGTGTTTTTGGCACTTTTTTCAAAGATTTTATGACTTTTTCAATGTTTTGGGCACTTTTTTCAACATTATTGTGACTTTTACAGTGTTTTTGGCACTTTTGTCAAAACATTTTTGACTTTTTCAACGCTTTGGTCACCTTTTTTCAAAATTTGTATGCCTTTTTCCAATGTTTTTGTGACTTTTTCAATGTTTTGGGCACCTTTTTTAAAAATGTGACTTTTTCAATGCTTTGGTCACTTTTTTCAAAATTTGTATGCCTTTTTCCGACGTTTTTGTGACTTTTTCAATGTTTTGGGCTCTTTTTTCAACATTATTGTGACTTTTTCAATGCTTTGGGCACTTTTTTCAACATTTTTATGGCTTTTTTTCCGATGTTTTTGTGACTTTTTCAATGTTTTGGGTACTTTTTTCAACATTATTGTGACTTTTTCAGTGTTTTTGGCACTTTTTTCAAAGATTTTATGACTTTTTCAATGTTTTGGGCACTTTTTTCAACATTATTGTGACTTTTACAGTGTTTTTGGCACTTTTGTCAAAACATTTTTGACTTTTTCAACGCTTTGGTCACCTTTTTTCAAAATTTGTATGCCTTTTTCCAATGTTTTTGTGACTTTTTCAATGTTTTGGGCACCTTTTTCAAAAATGTGACTTTTTCAATGCTTTGGTCACTTTTTTCAAAATTTGTATGCCTTTTTCCGACGTTTTTGTGACTTTTTCAATGTTTTGGGCTCTTTTTTCAACATTATTGTGACTTTTTCAATGCTTTGGGCACTTTTTTCAACATTTTTATGGCTTTTTTCCTAGTTTTTGTGACTTTTTCAATGTTTTGGGCACTTTTTTCAACATTATTGTGACTTTTTCAATGTATTTGGTGCAACCGTGATTCATCTTAAAATAAATAAATTTCTTAAACATGCTTAACCGTTTTTACATGTTCTCTTTATATAAAGTGTTAACAAACTAAGTATTTGCATTTCTTTTGAGTTTTTGTAAATAATGATCTCATTGTTTTCTTCTATAATGTCCATATTTCATAAAATGGACATAATCGGAGTATGCTCATACATTTTGATGGACATATGAATAAAAATTTTTACTTTTGGCTACAAAACACTTTGAAAAAGATTTACAAAATAAGGCAAAAAATACATTTTGAATAGATTTAGGGTCATTTCAAAGATATATATTTCAAAAACAGCGGTCATGGCCAGACGGTCGCACCACAAGATATTTTGACACTTTAAATACCAGAGAAATTACAAATAACTAAGGGTTTTTGAATTTTTTGGTCACTTTTTTCAAAATTGTTGTGACTTTTTCAATGCTTTAGTCACTTTTTTCAACATTTTTGTGACTTTTTCAATGCTTCTGTCACTTTTTTTCAAAATTTGTATGGCTTTTTTCCAAAGTTTTTGTGACTTTTTCAATGTTTTTGGCACTTTTTTCAACATTTTTGTGACTTTTTGAATGCTCTGGTCACTGTTTTTCAACATTTCTGTGGCACTTTTTTGATGTTTTACATGTTCAGCGCTTATTTCGATTCGGGGTTTTGAAATGTTAAAGTGAATAAATACACGGAGAGATTCTACATATATTTTTTTGTTGTTGTTGCATTTAAACAATTTTTTAACTGAAGAAAATGCAGTCAGACGCAAAAATGTAGGCGTCACGTCACTGACCCCTTGATACATTTAAGAAACTGACTGTTTATGTCACATTTCCGCCCTGTGTTCACTCACACTTCTAGTTGTGTTCAGTTGTTTTTTGTCTGCTCTTGAGCAGTTCATTAACTGTACAAATGTTTAGTGGCGGCCACTCAGTTCTTAATATACATGTTTCTATAAAAAGCTGCTCCAAGGAAGAAATCCATTTCCTGACAGCTCATTTCCTCTTCCTGTTGGCGAGAGGTCACATCCTGGGTCACGTTCAGCCCTGACAAAACACAGCAGCACGTTTTTTTATTGAACTCAAACAGGGGTATGTTGAACAGCCTGTCGTGTGTGTGTGTGTGTGTGTGTGTGTGTTGTTGTTGTTTAACTATACTCGTGGGGTCCAATAACCGAGAGTCCAGTATACTTGTGGGGTCCCGACAGCTTTGTGGGATCAAAATGCTAAACCCCACAAGTTTAAAGGGCTGTTTGTGTGTGTGTGTGTGTGTGTGTGTGTGTGTGTGTGTGTGTGTGTGTGTGTGTGTTTGTGTGTGTGTGTGTGTGTGTGTGTGTTTTTAATCGTTACTTTGTTAGCCTAATTGGGTGGGGAGAAAGCTATGCCATAATCAGAAATATTAGTTGGACTACAGTTACAAAATGCAACACGTGTCATGCAGAGTCTCCTCCTCTCGCACACATCACACCGGGCCTGCTGGGCTGTATGGTGGAGCACCACACCGGGCCTGCTGGGCTGCATGGTGGAGCACCACACCGGGCCTGTTGGGCTGTATGGTGGAGCACCACACCGGGCCTGCTGGGCTGTATGGTGGAGCACCACACCGGGCCTGTTGGGCTGTATGGTGGAGCATCACACCGGGCCTGTTGGGCTGTATGGTGGAGCACCACACCGGGCCTGCTGGGCTGTATGGTGGAGCACCACACCGGGCCTGTTGGGCTGTATGGTGGAGCACCACACCGGGCCTGCTGGGCTGTATGGTGGAGCATCACACCGGGCCTGCTGGGCTGTATGGTGGAGCACCACACCGGGCCTGTTGGGCTGTATGGTGGAGCACCACACCGGGCCTGTTGGGCTGTATGGTGGAGCATCACACCGGGCCTGCTGGGCTGTATGGTGGAGCACCACACCGGGCCTGTTGGGCTGTATGGTGGAGCATCACACCGGGCCTGTTGGGCTGCATGGTGGAGCATCACACCGGGCCTGTTGGGCTGCATGGTGGAGCATCACACCGGGCCTGCTGGGCTGTATGGTGGAGCATCACACCGGGCCTGCTGGGCTGTATGGTGGAGCATCACACCGGGCCTGCTGGGCTGTATGGTGGAGCACCACACCGGGCCTGCTGGGCTGTATGGTGGAGCATCACACCGGGCCTGCTGGGCTGTATGGTGGAGCATCACACCGGGGCTGTTGGGCTGTATGGTGGAGCATCACACCGGGCCTGCTGGGCTGTATGGTGGAGCACCACACCGGGCCTGTTGGGCTGTATGGTGGAGCATCACACCGGGCCTGCTGGGCTGTATGGTGGAGCACCACACCGGGCTTGCTGGGCTGTATGGTGGAGCACCACACCGGGCTTGCTGGGCTGTATGGTGTGTTGTCTTCCCGTCCACCACGAAATAAAACCTTTTGTTGTTTAAGGAACTTTTTCCAAACGTTTTTGTGGTTTTTTTTAATGTTTAAGGCACTTTTTTCAACACTTTTGTGACTTTTTTAACTCTTTGGTCACTTTTTTTCAACATTTTATTGGCTTTTTTTTCAACCTTTTTCGTGACTTTTTTGATGTTTTGGGCACTTCTTTGACGTTTTTGGCACTTTTTCTAAAGTTTGTAGGTCTTCTTTTCATCGTTTTTGTTGCTTTTCCTAAAATTTGTCGTGTTTTTTTTTTTACATTTTCAGCGCTTATTTCGACGTCCACATATAAAAAAACGTTGAAAACGGGTCAAATTTGAACCCGAGGACGACACGAGGGTTAAAGTAGTATGAACACGAACGTCCAGCAGAAGCTGTGCTGTGTGAGTCTGCAGTCTCATAACCAGCGTGTCCGTGCTGCTGCTGTTTCTATGAGTCTGGAAGTGACCCAAATAAAGCTGCGTGTCTCATCACGCCTCAGCTGCTCGCAGCTATGTGGCCTCCACCTGAGCCTCTCTGCAGTCACAGAAACCTCAATCTCCGACACATGTGGGATCAGGGACGACTGCAGACCAGCAGCTCCTGTTTCCTGGAGCTCTGCGTTTCTTTTCAGGCATGAGTTTTTAAAAGTTGTGCCCGCTGGCGAGAACAGTGATTAAAAAATGTATGAATTGATTTTCCTCTCTTTACATTTGTCTACCAGGAAAAGGGACTTTTTTTAAAGCTTAGATCTAGCCCAAAAAAAATCAAGCCCGACCCTACCCGAGCCCGTGCACGTTGTGTCCGAGCCCGTGCACGTTGGGCCCCGACACATTAACTGTAATTAGGAGCCCGAGCGCAATTTAAATCAGACAGTTTTTTTAATATGTGGGCCGTTATAACTGACTTTCTCAACTACAGTCGTTTGAACTGCAGAAATCTGTTTAGAAGGGGTATGCTTGGAGATGCCACGGCGAGCCTTGCTTCATGTGTCTGTTCATCGTCCACGTTTTATTTGCTGTCATAGGCGAGCAGCGTGCCGCACTTAACGCACTCGACAAAGCCGACACATATGTCGTCACTGCCCACGACTTGTTTAAAGGTCCCATGACATGGAGCTCTTTGGATGCTTTTATATAGACCTTAGTGGTCCCCTAATACTGTATCTGAAGTCTCTTTTATATAGACCTTAGTGGTCCCCTAATACTGTATCTGAAGTCTCTTTTATATAGGCCTTAGTGGTCCCCTAATACTGTATCTGAAGTCTCTTTTATATAGACCTTAGTGGTCCCCTAATACTGTATCTGAAGTCTCTTTTATATAGACCTTAGTGGTCCCCTAATACTGTATCTGAAGTCTCTTTTATATAGACCTTAGTGGTCCCCTAATACTGTATCTGAAGTCTCTTTTATATAGACCTTAGTGGTCCCCTAATACTGTATCTGAAGTCTCTTTTATATAGACCTTAGTGGTCCTCTAATACTGTATCTGAAGTCTCTTTTATGTAGGCCTTAGTGGTCCCCTAATACTGTATCTGAAGTCTCTTTTATATAGACCTTAGTGGTCCCCTAATACTGTATCTGAAGTCTCTTTTATATAGACCTTAGTGGTCCCCTAATACTGTATCTGAAGTCTCTTTTATATAGACCTTAGTGGTCCTCTAATACTGTATCTGAAGTCTCTTTTATGTAGGCCTTAGTGGTCCCCTAATACTGTATCTGAAGTCTCTTTTATATAGACCTTAGTGGTCCCCTAATACTGTATCTGAAGTCTCTTTTATATAGGCCTTAGTGGTCCACTAATACTGTATCTGAAGTCTCTTTCCCGAAATTCAGCTTTGGTGCAGAACTACAGCCACTAGAGCCAGTCCTACAATGAGCTTTCCTTAGGATGTGCCATTTCTGTGTCTGAAGCTATTGAGGAGGAGAGTGGGAGTGGCAAGGTGGAGGGTGGGGGGTCCGTGTACTTGGCGGCCAACGGATTTTCGTTTTGAAAGGAAAAAAACAAAAACGAAAAACGGCCAGTTTCCCAGTTACCATTAGCAAATAGGAAAACAAAAAACGGAAAACAACCCATTATTCGTTTTTTGTTTTGATATTAAAAAAACGAAAAACTATCTCGTTATCCGATTTTCTTTGATGTGTCTGTAGATGGAACTCGGAAATTAAATTGTGTGTATAAATCTTATTCCTCATTCATTTTTTTTCGTGACCCGGAAGCGATCGTAGGTAGTAAGCGGCTGCATACCCGGAAATCATTTGGACATCAATGAGACCGTGGACAGTTAGAATGATACGCACGTAAACATGTTTTTAGACGAATATGCTAGTTTTATATTAGAAGACCGAAAGAATGGGATGTCTTGTGGGGACATAGCAGCTGCGTTGGGTTCACAGTTTGGAACGATTCGGGGGTTTTCTGAGAGGAGTGTGCTCAGCAGGGATTTATTATACTTATTCTGAAGTGGTCACAGGAGATTAGCGCTGACCGCTCTCATTCATCAAAAATGAGTCTACACAACAAGACAACCATCATAGTCTAATAATAATAATAATAATAATAATGAAGCGAAAACATTTTCAAAATTTCTCATTTTCATGTCAAACAAACTAAAATCGAAACCATGATTTGGCTTTCCCTTATCAAATCGATCAAGGAAATACAAAGTGAAGTGAAACAGCTACTGCAGGCTGAACCAGTCCGTCAGCATCAAAGATGAATAAACTCCAACTCTCATGCTTTGATGGCTTTACTAAAAAGTCCTTTCCTGTCATAATCCTGCAGGACTGGTTTTTGCATTATTAAAACATGCTAAATGTTCAATGTTGCATTCACAGTGCGACACGTCCGGAGCAGAGACCTCACTAGGATTTAAAGACAGGAGGTGATTAGCCCCCAGGGTATTTGTAACTTGCGTTTTGCAAAATCTTTGCACTCACTTCTTCTGTTACTTCATTATTGCCACGAAAGGGGATTCCCTGTCTCCCTAACATGGAAGTGACCGCAACAATTCGCCTTAGATACTCTGTGCAACGTCTCCCTGTCCCTCTCATTCATCAAAAATGAGTCTACACAACAAGACAACCATCATAGTCTAATAATAATAATAATAATGATGAAGCGAAAACATTTTCAAAATTTCTCATTTTCACATAAAAGGTCTCTAACGTTGTTTTGCGCCATTGTTTTGGCAAATATCTGTCAAACAAACTAAAATCGAAACCATGATTTGTCTTTCCCTTATCAAATCGCAAAAGACTCCGATTTAATACAACAATATCTGTCAAACAAACAGGGCTATAATTAGTATAAATAAGATATAAAATCAATATAAATGTGATTTTTGGTGGCTCCTCAGAAAACCCCCGAATCGTTCCAAACTGTGAACCCAACGCAGCTGCTATATCCCCACAAGACATCCCATTCTTTCGGTTTTCTAATATAAAACTAGCATATTCGTCTAAAAACATGTTTACGTGCGTATCATTCTAACTGTCCACGGTCTCGTTGATGTCCAAATGATTTCCGGGTATGCAGCCGCTTACTACCTACGATCGCTTCAGGGTCACGAAAAAAATTGAATGTGGAATAAGATTTATACACACAATTTAATTTCCGAGTTCCAACTACAAACACATCAAAGAAAATCGGATAACGAGATAGTTTTTCGTTTTCCGTTTTTAATATCAAAACAAAAAAACGGATAATGGGTTGTTTTCCGTTTTTTGTTTTCCTATTTACTAATGGTAACTGGGAAACTGGCCGTTTTTCGTTTTTGTTTTTTTCCTTTCAAAACGAAAATCCGTTGGCCGCCAAGTACACGGACCGTGGGGGTGTGGCCTTGACCAACTGCCACTTTGCTCGTTTGAAAGCCATGATGTCTCTCTCTCGTGGGTTGGCCAAATTCTCTGGGCGGGCAAAGCAGAGAAAGGGGAGGTAACCTTTCTCCTTATGACCTCATAAGGAGAAGATTCCTGATTGGTCCATCTGAGCTTTCATTTTCTCAAAGGCAGAGCAGGATACCCAGGGCTCGGTTTACACCTATCACCATTTCTAGCCACTGGGGGGGCCATAGGCAGGCTGGGGGGAACTCACATTAATGTTAAAAAACCTCCTAAAGTGACATTTTCACCTTTAAAATGGTTCCATACCTCACGACTTTCCTCCAAACTGACTCGGTCAGGTGCCTTTGTCGTTGTTATTGACGCTAAAAGTCTCCTTTAGCATCAAATCTAAACGCGCTGGGCAATGCTTGATTTGTAAAGTGGGAGGTCCCGGAGCGCAGAGGGAGGGGGTGGATGGATCCGGCGACTGAAATTTGGAGGTAACGGAACAAAAAAATTTAAATAACACTGCCTAGTAGCTTCTCTGACTAAAAAAAAAACCTAAACAACGCTGTGTGTACATCAGGACAATGTTTATTTGTATCTCCGAACACGCACTGCATCGGTGCGAAAAGTTTTCACAAGCAGCAGTTATCCATCGGACTATTAAATTAACCAAAAAAATCCACCGTGGTCTGCACATTCTCGATCGGCAGAAGCGTTTTTTGCTGGTTTGGGATCCGCCTGGCCAGAGTATTTGAACAAGTTCAGCAGACTTTGTCGTCTTTTTGACATTTTCCCCCCTGAGTGAAACGAGGCTGTAACAGCAATCTCAAGCAGCACCCAGCTGGTGTCACTAGAAGTGCAGCGCGCGCTGTTGAAGTGTCTCTCCTCCCTCCCTCTGTCCCCCCTCTGTCTCCCTCCTCTCCTCCCTCTCCCCCCTCCGTCTTACCCTGAAAATTCACCTCAAAACACAAGACCTTTGTGGAACTCCACTGGGGGAATAACGAGACTAACAAGACAGATAACAACATTGAACGCTACACAAACAGTAGTTTATTTTGTTTGATTTTTAGGTGATTAATTTTTCCTGGTGACACCACAGGATCCAACGTCGGAGGTGCAAATTAAGCCCTGGCGCTGGGTCGGGACCATTGGCGTCACTATTGACGCAGCTAGGTATGACACGCGGGAAGAACAGTTGACCAACCAACCTCCCTACGAGGATTTTTCGGCCTTTCATACTACTCTCTGCCGTAGTTGCTCTTAGTGCTTCTTAGTCATCTTCAAACCTCCTGTAGCTGCTGCTCTCCCCCGGTGCGCTGAAGGGCGCGTTTTTCGTCGCTTCAGACGCTGACAGCCACTGTCCAAACGTCAGAACGCGAGAACGGGTTGGCTAGTCGGTTAAACATACGTCCAGACCCAAGTGACGCCAAGAGTCCCGACCAAGCGCGTCTAAATATGACGCTAAAGGACATTTTAGGCATCAATAACAAATGCCAAAGGCACCTGACCGAGCGTCGCTTTTTGACGGGATGGGAGTGAGAACGTGTACGTTCAAAAGCAGTTTTAGTCGTGCGACAGAAAACTCAGATTGGACAGACTCCACCAGATTGGATCGCTTCCCATTAGCTCGGCATATCCAACTGGGAACTTACCGTTGGAGAACTTTTGGGAAGGGGGCGAAAATCCTGGTTAGCTGATTGGATAAACCATCCGTCTATCACCACCTATAGTTGGTGATAGACGGGCCAAATCAACCAATCAGATCAACGAAGCGTATGAAAATACAACCACGAGCCAGGCTACCCCCTGCTGCTGCTGCTGCTGCTGCAGGCAAAGCATAGCTCGTTAGCTCAGCAAGCTAGCAACATGTCGGTAAAGTAGATTTGCCGTTTGTGTAACGAGAATTTAGGAATAAAAGGCCCCATTTCAGGTTCCTGGTCCATATTCCAAAAGAAGGATCCAAGAGGAAAAAGCATTAGCGAGCGGCTAACAGGATTAGGGCTACCACTGTCTGAAAATCCTGGTTAGCTGATTGGATAAACCATCTGTCTATCACCACCTAAACCCGCCTCAAAACCAACGCTGATTGGTCGGTCGTTTGGCGAACCGCTCTAAATTTTCTCTCTCTCAAGATGCCAGACTGATCTGCGAGTGCAAAACTGGAGCTCGCCAGATCAACATGGTTTTTGTTAAGTTGCATTTTTCCAAGTTTTTTCTTTTCAAAGTTTTTGTGGCTTTTTTTCAACGCTTTGGTCACTTTTTCCAATGTTTTTGTGACTTCTCAATGTTTTGGGCACCTTTTTCAACATTTGTATGGCTTTTTTTCCAACGTTTGTGTGACTTTTTCAATGTTTGGGGATTTTTTTTCATCATTTCTATGACCTATTCAATGTTTTGGGCACTTTTTTCAACATTATTGTGACTTTTTCAATGTTTTGGGAATTTCTTTCAACATTTTTGTGACTTTTTCAACATTTTGGTCACTTTTTTCAACAATTTTCAGGCTTTTTTCTGACTTTTTTGTGACTTTTTCAATGTTTTGGGCACTTTTTTGACATTTTTGGCGCTTTTTCTAAAGTCTGTAGGTCTTCTTTTCATTGTTTTTGTTGCTTTTCCTAACGTTTGTTGTTTGTTTTTTTACATTTTCAGCGCTGAATCAGGTCAAATTTGACCCCGAGGATGACACGAGGGTTAAAGTAGTACGAACACGAACGTCCAGCAGAAGCTGTGTTGCGTCAGTCTGCAGTCTAATAACCCGCGTGTCCGTGCTGCTGCTGTTTGTAGGACCTTCGTATTCTTGTGCTCTTCCTATTGGTCAGTGGAGGAATATTTACACATAATACTACACTGAAATGTACTATATTTTGAATACCAATGTAATTTAATTTATAAAAGTAATTGTGTGCACATCCCACCTTCTGGCAGGTGCAGGACAAATGAAAGTACTATAAACGAAAAAATTCAATGCAGCGTTTCGACCCTACTGGGTCTTCTTCTTCAGGCGAAGAAGAAGACCCAGTACGGTCGAAAAGTTGCATTGATATTAAATATGGAAGTTTAAAGCAGTGTTGCGGACATTACATTTATTTCGTTTTTACATTTTTTTCGTTTGAATACCAATGTACCCATGTCAGAAGTCTAAAATACTCTGAAACAGCCGCTCGAAGAGCACACGAATATCCCTAGAAACCTTTGCAGCACAATTCCCTTCCTCCATAATTTTTTTTTTACGGTCAGTGATGTTGCTCGCTGAAGTGTGTGAGTAAAACTGAGTTCATACTCTTGGCCTCGTGTTTGACCTCTGTCTGCTGGCCTCCTGCTGCGCTGCGGCTCTGCAGCGCCGACAGACCGGGCCGACATTCCTCTGTGTGTTAGTCTGTGTCTTTATTGTCACTCTGTGATCCAAAGTGACACCTCCATCACTGTCAATGATTCTCCACCAGCGCTGAGTCCCGGGGACAACTTCCCCTGAATTTAACTAGCGGGGGACAGCAGGGAGGTGAATGCTTCTGTCTCCTCGTATCCCCCTTCCTCCTCCCTCCCTGTTGGACCGGATGGTTTTTGTTTGCCTTTACATCAGAGGAACAGTCAGCAGCTGTACTGCATCTGACCTCTGCTGCTGTAGGATCATCTGTACTTTAAAGGTCCCATGGCATGAAAATGTCACTTTATGAGGGTGTTTTTAACATTAATATGAGTTCCCCCAGCCTGCCTATGGTCCCCCACCAGTGGCTAGGAATGGTGATAGGTGAATCTGCGTCTAAATCTGGGTTTTTACAGCATTTTGTGACAGTTTACGGCCTCTCGCCTGTTTACAGCGTACGGTCAGCTCTGTGCATTACTACGGCTGCTGTGCACAAAGCAACCAGCCGACTGTTTGAAGGGCTGCGGACCCGATAGGAAGGAGAAACACAGCTACTTTCAAACATTTTTAAAGGTCCCATGGCATGAAAATGTCACTTTATGAGGTATTTTAACATTAATATGAGTTCCCCCCCAGCCTGCCTATGGTCCCCCAGTGGCTAGAAATGGTGATAGGTGTAAACCGAGCCCTGGGTCTCCTGCTCTGCCTTTGAGAAAATGAAAGCTCAGATGGACCAATCAGGAATCTTCTCATTATGAGGTCATAAGGAGCAAGGTTACCTCCCCTTTCTCTGCTTTGCCCCCCCAGATAATTTGGCCCCCCCATGAGAGAGAGACATCATGGCTTTCAAACAAGCAAAGTGGCAGTTGGTCAAGTCAACTTGCCAAATCTGTCAACAGTTTGTTGCCTGAGAAACACAGCAAGTCCTTCAAACCATACAACGATATCGGCCGCTTGTTACCTACCCTCTAAAGAGTGATTTATGGCTCTGTGGAGGCTCCACGCAGAGCTTTCGCCATAGCCTACGTAAGTGGCCTGCAGTCTGTACGTGTGTGTGTGTGTGTGTGTGTGTGTGTGTGTGTGTGTGTGTGTGTGTGTGTGTGTGTGTGTGTGTGTGCTGCAGCCATTAATAATCATGTTGAACACAATACAGAAAATACGAGAAACCTTCGCCTATTCATCTACTGTGGAACGAAAATCCTCGGTCCAAATCTCTTTTTTTATTGTCATTTATCTGTTTATTTTTTATCTTTTTTTTTTTTTTTTAGCATCTCTCCTCCGTGGACCGTTTCGTGAACAATTTCCCAAATTATTGACTCTTTGATCTCCGAGCTGAACCTTTTTAACAAGTGATCCAGCAATCACCAGAGTGCCTCTTATGTCCAATCAATTTCTTAGATTCTTCAAAGTAGCCACCCTTTGCTTTTTTTATTAATAAGGGAAAAACTTCCACTAATTAACCCTGACAAAGCACACCTGTGAAGGTAAAACCATTTCAGGTGACTACCTCATGAAGCTCATTGAGAGAACACCAAGGGTTTGCAGAGTTATCAAAAAAAGCAAAGGGTGGCTACTTTGAAGAATCTAAAATATAAGACATGTTTTCAGTTATTTCACACTTTTTTGTTAAGTACATAATTCCATATGTGTTCATTCATAGTTTTGATGCCTTCAGTGAAAATCTCCAATGTAAATAGTCATGGAAATAAAGAAACACATTGAATGAGAAGGTGTGTCCAAACTTTTGGCCTGTACTGTACGTGTTGTGAAGTAGAAGGGTCTTTGGTTTTTGGATGATTGAAAAGCTCCTGTTTAAAAAAAAAAAAAAAGAAAGTGAGTGATTTATGTTGTTGACTCTGTCTGAGGTTTGCTGTGGGTGTGACACATTAAACAGAAGTTCATATCAGTCCATCAAACCGCCACTTAACACGATTACAACAGTGCCCGAAGGTCACCGCGATAACTTTTACTTTCACTTCCCCGTCGAAGCCGGTGTCCCTGCATTCCTGGAAGTTAAAGTCAGTTTGTTACTGTGGCAGTAACTCTAAGTGCAGCTTGATATAAGGAAGTGGTGGAAGCTCTGTTAGCTCAGTGACAGTGTTGTTGTGTGAGGTGCGTCGTGTTGATGTCATGACTCAAGGTGCGGTGCTGGCAGCGAGAGAGGAGGAACGAGCTTTAACCACATAATGGACGATTAACCAAAAATCTCCATCGAAGCCGACTAATCCAAACAGTAAATCTGTGATCGGAAGCACTCGCAGCTGCGCTTGCATGCATTTCTTAATGTTTGCTGGAGTGAAAATGTGTTTATATAGAAGCATTTTTTTTTTTTTGCCTGCAGGCTGTTATTTTTTCAGATTTGTTATTGTTGCGTCTGAAACGCCCCTGTGCACTCTGCACACACTAATTGAGAGATTCACTAGTTCGTTTTTAAAAGAATGGGTACATATTGTGTTATTGTTAAAGGTCCCATGACTTGGTGCTCTTTGGATGCTTTTATATAGGCCTTAGTGGTCCCCTAATACTGTATCTGAAGTCTCTTTTATATAGGCCTTAGTTGTCCCCTAATACTGTATCTGAAGTCTCTTTTATATAGACCTTAGTGGTCCCCTAATACTGTATCTGAAGTCTCTTTTATATAGGCCTTAGTGGTCCCCTAATACTGTATCTGAAGTCTCTTTTATATAGACCTTAGTTGTCCCCTAATACTCTGAAGTCTCTTTCCCAAAATTCAGCCTTGGTGCAGAATTACAGCCACTAGAGCCAGTCCCACAATGAGCTTTCCTTAGGATGTGCCATTTCTGTGTCTGTAGCTATTGAGGAGGAGAGAGGGGGGGCAAGGTGGAGGGTGGGGGTGTGGTCTTGACCAACTGCCACTTTGCTCGTCTGAAAGCCATGATGTCTCTCTCTCTCTCATGGGTAGACCAAATTCTCTGGGTGGGTGTCAGTACCCGATCCGTTCCACCTGCACAATCCGTGCATGATGACACGTATGCCATGACGTAGGCGCAGATGACAATGCTGCGTTCATGCCACCTCGAAATAACAGGCACCGCCCCACTGGTTACGTTGTTTCTGCAGCTAGATTCAGTCTAAAATAACGTTAAGTCAAACTTAATGGGAAAAGCAGGCTACAGCTAAATTAAGACATTACAGTAATAACAATAAAGACCAGTAGTGAGTGATTGTATTTTAAATGAGCACAAGTAAAGTAGAACTGACGTAACAGCTGTTATATATGTTAACGTTTATTTTCAAGTTTTATTTTGAGGGTCTTTTAAAGTTTACATGCTGTCTCAGCTAGCGGTTAGCCGAATTAGCTGTTAGCTAAACTAACGTTAGCTTAACTGTGGAGGCTAACGGCAGACCGCTGCAATCAGCTAGCGGTTAGCCAAATGAACCGTTAGCTAAACTAACGTTAGCTTCCCGGGGGAGGCTAACGGCAGACCGCTATAATCACCTAGCGGTCCGCCGAATTAACCGTTAGCTAAACTAACGTTAGCTTCCCGGGGGAGGCTAACGGCAGACCGCTATAATCACCTAGCGGTCCGCCAAATTAACCGTTAGCTACCGCTATAATCACCTAGCGGTCCGCCGAATTAGCTATTAGCTAACTAACGTTAGCTGAAGGCTAGCGTGTGAACATCTTGCGCATGCGCAGAACGGATCGTGCAGGTGGAAGCGGTGCCGTTATTCCAAGGTGGTGGTGGAATGAACGCAGCATTATCATCTGCGCCTACGTCATGGCATACGTGTCATCTTGCACATGCGCAGAACGGATTGTGCAGGTGGAACGGATCGGGTACTGACAGTACCCGATCCGTAAGTAGAAGATTCCTGATTGGCCCATCTGAGCTTTCATTTTCTCAAAGGCAGAGCAGGATACCCAGGGCTCGGTTTACACCTATCACCATTTCTAGCCACTGGGGGACCATAGGCAGGCTGGGGGAACTCATATTAATGTTAAAAAACCTCATAAAGTGAAATGTTCATGCCATGGGACCTTTAACTGAAAGGTCGTCCTTAGAAATCCTTTCCATAATAATGTCAGACACTTAGAATATTAATCTTATTCTGTCAGCGGCAAAACGAGCACTTTTGTGAAGGTAAATACAAGCTGGAAAATTGCCCTATTAACTTACACTGTAGCTTGTTTCGCCGCTGCCCACAGTGTCAAAGATTGTCGTTCCCATCAGTCACTTAGACACAAAAGGACAGTAGGGTCCAGATTGAAAAAAAAAACTGTAGTTACCCTTTAAGTTCTCATAACTAACGGTTTAGGTTTGCATAACTTTAAGTGTGAATGCAAACCGAGCCTAAATGAAAAATTTTGCAACTTCAAATATTGCATCCTAAATTGGCATTTCAACATATCCAGGGACGTGGAGTTAAAATCCCCCGAGACACTTGAGTTACGTCCAGGAAAACAGACGTCGTCTTATTACTGTGGAATTGATTATTTTCCTCTGGATGACCGCAAACATCTGCAAAACATGATTTTCATGACAAAGGCCTTCAAGGCCAGGAAGGAATTTCAGGAAGTATACAAGCTGAAAGAGACTCATCGACTGTTAGTGTAACACAGGACGGTTCTAGTTAAGTCCTTTAATGGATTTATCATCAGACTGACGATCAGAGACAATTATAACTTGGAGGGTTCAGATTACTGCATGTTTTAAAAGTTGTATTGAGTATAGATGGATAGATGGATAGATTGATGGATAGATTGATGGGTAGATGGATGGATGGATGGATAGATTGATGGGTAGATGGATGGATGGATGGATAGATTGATGGGTAGATGGATGGATGGATGGATGGATAGATTGATGGGTAGATGGATGGATGGATAGATGGATAGATTGATGGGTAGATGGATGGATGGATGGATGGATAGATAGATTGATGGGTAGATGGGTAGATGGATGGATGGATGGATGGATGGATAGATTGATGGGTAGATGGATGGATGGATGGATAGATAGATGGATAGATTGATGGGTAGATGGATGGATGGATGGATAGATTGATGGGTAGATGGATGGATGGATAGATGGATAGATGGATAGATTGATGGGTAGATGGATGGATTGATAGATGGATATATTGATGGGTAGATGGATGGATGGATGGATAGATAGATGGATAGATTGGTGGGTAGATGGATAGATAGATGGATGGGTAGATGGATGGATGGATAGATGGATATATTGATGGGTAGATGGATGGATAGATTGATGGGTGGATGGATGGATGGATGGATAGATAGATGGATAGATTGGTGGGTAGATGGATAGATAGATGGATGGGTAGATGGATGGATGGATAGATGGATATATTGATGGGTAGATGGATGGATAGCAGAGAGGCTGTCCAACCGACGGCCGTCGGCACAAAAAAAAAGTCTAATAAAGCGATATTAACAGCCAACAGCAGGGGGCGCAAATACAACCACTTATACACTACGTGTAAAAATAAAACTGAAGAAGAAGAGTAGGCCTACATCATTAGACGTGAGTTAATTTCACATCAGCAATACTGGTAAGTGCCAGGAGCAGGAAACATTATAATAGGCTGCCTTTATCCCTATCTTAACCGAATTGCATAGTCTGCTATCAACATGAGGGTGCATCATGATTATGAAAATGATCGTGCCATTTAGTGCTGTCAAACTTAACGTGTTTAATAATCTGTGAGGTTAATTTGAAAGATTAAACGATTTAGAAATTAATCGCGGGTTGACCGCGATTTCACTTGGTTGTATATGAGAGGTTGTAGTGAGCTCTGTTTTGCTGCTAGGATGAAGACTATGGTATTAAATTAAATGGGAAAACATCAGGTATGCATTTGGTAGCACGTTCTAACAAACAGGGAAGGGGGCGACATAATTCACCAAATCTAACCAAAAGTTTTACCAAAAAAATCCTAACTTGCACTCTCTGTCTGTCTTCCATCAGAGTGCAGTTTTTCCTTGTCTTTCATATTTGCATTTACTATTGTGGGACTGGCAAAGACCTGGGGGTTGTTTGTGAAAGCTTCACAGACAACATTGATAGGGCCTGTAGTCATTTTCATCATTTCACAGCCTTAAAGCGTAACTCTCGCCAAAATGCAACCTAGGGTCTTTTTGTGAATGTACCCGAGTCAAACTTTC
>NC_053113.1:132500-230000 GCF_010015445.1 Perca fluviatilis | reverse complement strand
ACTGCCTCTTTTGTGAGTCACTCTGTTGTTGGGAAGTTGTGAAAACCAAGTGCTCCCCTCCTCCCATCATCATGGTATAAACAGCCCAGTCCCTCTGGACAAAAAGCCCCACGAACATCTGGAGTTTATAGTTGGATGGTTACAATCTGCGTTCGCCCCGAAACAAATGACTGTGCAGTAGTCACAGGTATTCATCAGCTCCGATAGGCCGTGACGCCCCCTACGAAGCAGCTCGACTGGTTGGGGTTAGGCATTTGACCTTGAGTGGTTAAGGTTAGGTTTGGGTTAAAACGCTTTAAAAGATGGATCCACTTCCTCTCCGCTGCCCGACGCTGAGCCGTGGTCCAGGCTCTGTTGCTCTCCAGGCCCATGCTCTAAACATTTTGAGAGCCATGGAGTTTAAAATGTGCATATAAAACAGTTGTGCCATTGCCCTTATTTAAAATATACTGGTGTTGCTTGATTCTTAAATATAGTGCATTTCTTGTCTCCCCCACATACAATTTGTGGCAGGCCCAGCACCTAATTGCATCAACCACATTGATGGTTGTGTGCTGCAGGACAGGGTTAGGGGATTGGTCAAGGGATAGGACCTGTAAGACTGTACGCCTGGCCAATAGTAGTGTGTGAATGTTGTTGAAGGTCGGGTCTTGGCGTGGCCATAGTGGGAAAAGAAATATCGCCAGGTGGACGCGTTAGTTTTCCGCTGTAATGTAATCTCAGCCACAAATTCCCAAAGTCTCTGCCCTAGCAGTGTTCGAACATAGTTCCAAATTAATCCGCATTGAGCTTGAAAGAGAGACTTAAAGGTGCCATGACATGGTGCTCTTTGGATGCTTTTATATAGACCTTAGTGGTCCCCTAATACTGTATCTGAAGTCTCTTTTATATAGGCCTTAGTGGTCCCCTAATACTGTATCTGAAGTCTCTTTTATATAGGCCTTAGTGGTCCCCTAATACTGTATCTGAAGTCTCTTTTATATAGACCTTAGTGGTCCCCTAACAGTGTATCTGAAGTCTCTTTTATATAGACCTTAGTGGTCCCCTAACAGTGTATCTGAAGTCTCTTTTATATAGACCTTAGTGGTCCCCTCTCTCATGGGTGGGCCAAACTCTCTGGGCGGCCAAAGCAGAGAAAGGGGAGGTAACCTTGCTCCTTATGACCTCCATAAAGAGAAGATTCCTGATTGGCCCATCTGAGCTTTCATTTTCTCAAAGGCAGAGCAGGATACCCAGGGCTCGGTTTACACCTATCACCATTTCTAGCCACTGGGGGGACCATAGGTAGGCTGGGGGAACTCATATTAATGTTAAAAAATCTCATTTAGTGAAATTTTCATGCCATGGGACCTTTAATAAGTGACAGTTAAAAATAAATAACATGCTGTTTTCTACTGTTTTTTTTTTTCAACTCTCTATTCCAGCTAAATTTGTGACGATGATCGTGACACACCAGAAGAAATAAAACAGAAAGGCGAACTTGTCTACTCACGATGGGAAAGGAATCTATCGCGTGTATTTGGCAGAGGTTTCCTTTGTTTTAAAAAAAACAACCTCCATATGCACGCTAAATTAGGTTGAAAAGGGGTAATAATCTTGACATTGTCTTGAGTTCCAGTTTAACTTTAGGAATGAAGATTGAATTTAGTTTAGTTGTGAATGTCACAAGTTAAATGATTGGAGTTTAAGATGACGAGATTAATCAGTTTATTGCCTACCAGACACTAGAAGACTAAAGTCCGACACCATCTCACATCTAGAGACAATCATTTCATATCTAACGTTGAAGTCATAACATGTAAAGACTGGGGATCTTGCAGGGTCACGCATTGCAAGACTACAACTAGATTTGTTTTAAAAACTTTAACCAACCAAGCTATCTAGCTACCGCTAGCGTTACTTGTGTATGAAACCGTTACCTAAACCCAACTGTCCCATTCTTCTTTACCTAAACCCAACTGTCCCGTTCTTCTTTACCTAAACCCAACTGTCCCGTTCTTCTTTACCTAAACCCAACTGTCCCGTTCTTCTTTACCTAAACCCAACTGTCCCTTTCTTCTTTACCTAAACCCAACTGTCCCGTTCTTCTTTACCTAAACCCAACTGTCCCGTTCTTCTTTACCTAAACCCAACTGTCCCAAACCCAACTGTCTCTTTCTTCTTTACCTGAACCCAACTGTCCCGCTCTTCTTTATCTAAACCCGACTGTCCCATTCTTCTTTACCTAAACCGAACTGTCCCATTCTTCTTTACCTAAACCGAACTGTCCCATTCTTCTTTATCTAAACCCAACTGTCCCGTTCTTCTTTACCTAAACCCAACTGTCCCGTTCTTCTTTTCCTAAACCCAACTGTCCCGTTCTTCTTTACCTAAACCCAACTGTCCCGCTCTTCTTTATCTAAACCTAACTGTCCCGTTCTTCTTTACCTAAACCCAACTGTCCCGTTCTTCTTTACCTAAACCCAACTGTCCCGTTCTTCTTTACCTAAACCCAACTGTCCCGTTCTTCTTTACCTAAACCCAACTGTCCCGTTCTTCTTTACCTAAACCCAACTGTCCCATTCTTCTTTACCTAAACCCAACTGTCCCGTTCTTCTTTACCTAAACCCAACTGTCCCATTCTTCTTTACCTAAACCCAACTGTCCCGTTCTTCTTTACCTAAACCCAACTGTCCCGTTCTTCTTTACCTAAACCCAACTGTCCCAAACCCAACTGTCTCTTTCTTCTTTACCTGAACCCAACTGTCCCGCTCTTCTTTATCTAAACCCAACTGTCCCGTTCTTCTTTTCCTAAACCCAACTGTCCCGTTCTTCTTTACCTAAACCCAACTGTCCCGTTCTTCTTTATCTAAACCCAACTGTCCCGTTCTTCTTTTCCTAAACCCAACTGTCCCGTTCTTCTTTATCTAAACCCGACTGTCCCGTTCTTCTTTACCTAAACCCGACTGTCCCGTTCTTCTTTAAACCCAACTGTCCCTTTCTTCTTTACCTAAACCAACTGTCCGTTCTTCTTTACATACAAACCCAACTGTCCGTTCTTCTTTACCTAAACCCAACTGTCCCAAACCCAACTGTCTCTTTCTTCTTTACCTGAACCCAACTGTCCCGCTCTTCTTTATCTAAACCCAACTGTCCCGTTCTTCTTTACCTAAACCCAACTGTCCCAAACCCAACTGTCTCTTTCTTCTTTACCTGAACCCAACTGTCCCGCTCTTCTTTATCTAAACCCGACTGTCCCGTTCTTCTTTACCTAAACCGAACTGTCCCATTCTTCTTTACCTAAACCGAACTGTCCCATTCTTCTTTATCTAAACCCAACTGTCCCGTTCTTCTTTACCTAAACCCAACTGTCCCGTTCTTCTTTTCCTAAACCCAACTGTCCCGTTCTTCTTTACCTAAACCCAACTGTCCGCTCTTCTTTATCTAAACCTAACTGTCCGTTCTTCTTTACCTAAACCCAACTGTCCCGTTCTTCTTTACCTAAACCCAACTGTCCCGTTCTTCTTTACCTAAACCCAACTGTCCCGTTCTTCTTTACCTAACCCAACTGTCCCGTTCTTCTTTACCTAAACCCAACTGTCCCATTCTTCTTTACCTAAACCCAACTGTCCCGTTCTTCTTTACCTAAACCCAACTGTCCCATTCTTCTTTACCTAAACCCAACTGTCCCGTTCTTCTTTACCTAAACCCAACTGTCCCGTTCTTCTTTACCTAAACCCAACTGTCCCAAACCCAACTGTCTCTTTCTTCTTTACCTGAACCCAACTGTCCCGCTCTTCTTTATCTAAACCCAACTGTCCCGTTCTTCTTTTCCTAAACCCAACTGTCCCGTTCTTCTTTACCTAAACCCAACTGTCCCGTTCTTCTTTATCTAAACCCAACTGTCCCGTTCTTCTTTTCCTAAACCCAACTGTCCCGTTCTTCTTTACCTAAACCCAACTGTCCCGTTCTTCTTTATCTAAACCCAACTGTCCCGTTCTTCTTTTCCTAAACCCAACTGTCCCGTTCTTCTTTATCTAAACCCGACTGTCCCGTTCTTCTTTACCTAAACCCAACTGTCCCGTTCTTCTTTACCTAAACCCAACTGTCCCGTTCTTCTTTATCTAAACCCGACTGTCCCGTTCTTCTTTACCTAAACCCGACTGTCCCGTTCTTCTTTACCTAAACCCAACTGTCCCATTCTTCTTTATCTAAACCCAACTGTCCCGTTCTTCTTTTCCTAAACCCAACTGTCCCGTTCTTCTTTACCTAAACCCAACTGTCCCGCTCTTCTTTATCTAAACCTAACTGTCCCGTTCTTCTTTACCTAAACCCAACTGGGGGGCAAGGTGGCCTTATGACCTCATAAGGAGAAGAGTCCTGATTGGTCCATCTGAGCTTTCATTTTCTCAAAGGCAGAGCCGGATACCCAGGGCTCGGTTTACACCTATCACCATTTCTAGCCACTGGGGGACCATAGGCAGGCTGGGGGAACTCATATTAATGTTAAAAAAACTCATAAAGTGACATTTTCATGCCATGGGACCTTTAAATATGTGAGAATAATTGTCTGTATCGTCCTGACTAAATGAAACCGAAATACAACTGCAAATTCCATTTACTTCCTATCCATCAACTAAAAGGGCATGTTATCAGCTACAAAAATGTTTGGCCTCAGAGGGCAATGAGTCAGTGGCGAGCCAGCTTATTAAGGCGGTTATCTTTGTAGTTAATGTTGTACTTACAGTAAATCAAATGCTTCATCTTACAGTCGACAACAACAATAATATCAGAAACCCGTTTAGTGATCAGCGTAACTGGAAACTCCCTCGAATGAGGAAGCGGTGATGGCAGAGGCCTCGGGACTTTCAGCCCGGGGAAAGTTAAGCCAGATCTGACATAAGATATCCTTTTAAGAGAGATAATTATCTGGTATAATTTCCCAATATCTGAATGACAGCGGAGAACAATGTCCCCAAAATGCAGCCGAGGCCCCGCTTGCATCCAGCAGGAAAGGGTAATGTTGAGGAAGCTCACCCAGAAGCACGAAGTAATTTGGTATTGAAGCTCATTAGTGGAGGTGGAAGTACATTTTGAAAAAAGCAATAGAGCTGTTAAGGAAATACTTACTTTTCCTCTATGTACAGCATTTCCTGTCCACACTAGCTTTGAGCCAGACTTTTCAACATGTCATTTGATTGATATTTACTTTGTTTTTGTCTGTCTGTCCCCAAAAACTAAGTTTACATGCACGTAATGTTTTGGTTTTTGCGCTTATTGTGAAAAAGACAATAGTCCGACTAAGCTGTTTACATGGCTAATGTAAGTGAATATAGCGCTAATATTCTCGTTTACATGCAGCCTTGCAAAACAGGATTTATATATTTATATTTATAACTAAATATGTATACATACATACACATACATATACATACGTACATGTATACATACATACACATATACATACATGCATACATACATACATGTATACATACATACACATACATACATGTATACAGTACATACTTACATATACATACATACATACATACACATACGTACATGTATACATACATACACATATACGTACATGCATACATACATACAGTACATACATACATATACATACATACATACACATACGTACATGTATACATACACATATACATACATACAGTACATAAATACATACATGTATACATACACACACATATACATACATACAGTACATACATACATACACACACACACATGTATACATACAGTATATACATACATACATACACACACACATGTATACATACATACATCTCTCCTGGTCTCCTTGGTAAAAGTCCTGTGTTATTTGACCAAACCAGCCTCCCTACGCAGAATTTCGGGCTTTCATACTACTCTCTACCGTTGTCTGCGTCATCTTACGGTTTTGGCAGGGTGTCAATTTAAAACCCCGTCACCAACAGTTATTACAGTTCATCTTGAGGGGAACATGGACGCTAAACCACGTTCCATCACAATACATCCAACAGACGTTGAGATATTTGAGTCTGAAGCAAAGTGGACCGACTGACAGATGGACATCTCCCCTAAAGTGGAACAAGAGGAGCACTGGACAACATCTGTCTCTGGTATAAATATTTATGTAAGTTTGTGTGAGTTTACAGTCTGATAACTCTGATTTGACCTTTGAGCATTGAGCATTGTCACTCAACTTGGAAGCCGAAAATGTGCGGGAGTTCATCAAGGCCACGTTTGTAATTCTGAAACTAAACCTTGGACGTTTTATAATAAGTAAGTCGGTTGCTTAAGCAGTGAAATACAACCTGTGCATGAATGGTTTTTACCAGAAAAACAATTGTGTGTTTACACAGGTGACGCGGGGGGAATACCTGTCACTTTAACAATACTGAAAGTGAGCGGGCGTGTAGCACTTTATGAGTCACCGATGCCATTGTTGTCACAAATATCTCAATGCAGCAGTTTCCTGTGCAACTCGGGGATTTAGAAACACACACGTTTAGAGGTAGGCGTCTCTCTCAGGCGCTGCTGTGGAAATCCCTCCGACTTGGTTTCAGTGCGGCCTGGGTCAGCGTAGGTCAGCTTCACTTTGTTACTTACAGTCTGCCGCACACAGTAACGCCCTTCTGCTGTTCGACATCAACAAGACGTCAGCTGATTGTCATCAAGCTGCAAGCCAGACAGTTTTTAATTTTTAGAAAAAGGATCCCAAAAGTTTGTGTTGCTGTCAGATCATTTATCCCTTATTGCAGGGGTCTTCAACGTTTTTTTTAAGCCAAGGACCCTTTAACTGAAAGAGAGACAGATCATAGACCCCCAACTACATATATTGTATAAAATGAAGTTGCATATTAATCTGGTCCTACAATAACTTTTAGGGCTGCCTAAAGCCTTTATAGATACCTTTTTGCATAATACTAAGTAATTCAAATAGCCTAATAATTGTTGGCATGATTTTATAACTCATGTTTTAATGTTAAACACACATGTGGGATGAACTGTATCTGTGGATGGCTACCTTAGTGATTACATCACCTATAGGCTATCATCAGTGGGAATTTATATTTTTGCTAATAATATGTTGGAATCATGTTAAGACTTTGTAATTTTGAAAAAACTTTAAAAAATTAACAAAAATGTTGAGGCCCCCGGAAGTGGAGTAACGTTTGATTTGAATCCAAACCACCATCTTTTTCTGAACTTAACTACGTACTTTTGGTGCCTAAACCTAACCAAACTGCAACAGTTTCACAATGTTAATGGCCAGTTGTGTAGTCTAATGTATTGTAGTTGGTATACTGTACCACATTTCTATTTTTTCCTGGCTCAGAATGGGCCTTTTTGTGGTGGTGGTGGAGGGTTAGCATATCAAAGCATTCTGATACATGTTTATGCACCAATTTATGGTGGGAATACCTTTATGTATCCTATGACAAGGAAAACACAGATGAAATTCAAAATATATAAAAAATATAATGCAATATAAAGCAGTAACAGGGCGTTCACATCAGGGACCTGAGCCCAAAAGTTGTCCCCAAAGCAACAAGGACAAAATAAAATAGGCTACTTATATTTTTTTCTTAAATGCGCGGTGAAGGGAGGATACTGGCGTTAGTGTAGGCCGAGCATTTGGTGCCGCGCTTGCTACGCACACACTACGCAACCACTACACTCGCTACGCACACACTATATTAGCATATTAGCGCAGCAGAGTCCGCCAAATACTCTTTAATAAACTCCCCTTCAGAAAATGGCTTAATGTTTCTGGCAATTTCGTGGGATGTCACACAGCTGGTCTTGACTGCTGTATCCCTGGATGCCTTTGTTGCCGTGGCCGCGCTGCATCAGTCAAGTTGTATTTCTCTGCGTGGTGTTTTTAGTATTGTAGTGGTGATTCAAATTATAATCCTTTAACACAGCGATCTGTTCTCCGCAAACTAAGCACACGGCTTTACCTTTGACTTCAGTAAATAAATACTTAGAAGTCCACGTTTGGTTAAAAATTTGGCGCTCTGAATCGACCTCTCTTTCTTTCCCACGAGCTGACATTTTTGAGGGACAACAGCTCATTCGCGCCCATGCTAACGTCTCTCGTGTGCTCCGTGGTCCGGGTCAGACACATTGCAGTTCTTCTTCTACTAATTTGTAATTGCGACTTGCAACCAGAGAAGAAGAAGTAGCTGCATACGTTCGCACAAAAAAATAAAAAGCAACAACAAAAAACAGTCGCCTTCAAAATAAAAGCAATGCAGGTGTATTCCATGCATGATGTACACTTATTTACGACTTGAAAGATGAGAAAAAATCCTCTGCATGTTCTGCAGTGTGACTTTAGTTTGCTGTCACATAAGTATGTTGTTGCGTATCATTGCACATTTGTAAGTTGGTATATGGAAAACCTGGAGATTTCTTAGTGGGTATACGCAGTATACCTGCCTATCACGTAGACTACACCACTGTTAACAACGTGTTTAAAATGTTACCTTCTCTGGATTAGAAATGAGGATGGAAAATGCTCCTGTGGGTCGGATTAGAGCAGGGGTGTCAAACTCAACTTCACTGAGACCCTGTTTACACGTTCATGGTTATTTTTTACAAACGGAGACATTTCCCTTCGTTTACACGCAAAAGGAGAATTCGCCTCTGAAAACGAGTCTTTCTAAAAACTCCAGGCCAGAGAGGAGATTTTTTAAATCTTTCGTTTGCACGTAAACTGAGACAAACGGAGGTTTAGGCAGCCAAGAGAGAGAAAAAGAGGAAGTGATTGGTTGCTTTTGTTGCTATTTTCGGGATTCTGATTGGCTTACGTGGGCTTGAGCTTCTCTTTACACCGCCAGCTACAGGTCTTGTTACACCGCCACCTACAGGTCTCGTTACACCGTTACACTGCCACCTACAGGTCTCGTTACACCGCCACCTACAGGTCTCGTTACACCGTTACACTGCCACCTACAGGTCTCGTTACACCGCCACCTACAGGTCTCGTTACACCGCCACCTACAGGTCTCGTTACACCGTTACACTGCCACCTACAGGTCTCGTTACACCGCCACCTACAGGTCTCGTTACACCGCCACCTACAGGTCTCGTTACACCGCCACCTACAGGTCTCGTTACACTGCCACCTACAGGTCCGTTACACCGCAACCTACAGGTCTCGTTACACTGCCACCTACAGGTCTCGTTACACCGCCACCTACAGGTCTCGTTACACCGTTACACCGCCACCTACAGGTCTCGTTACACCGTTACACTGCCACCTACAGGTCTCGTTACACCGCCACCTACAGGTCTCGTTACACCGCCACCTACAGGTCTCATTACACCGCCACCTACAGGTCTCGTTACACCGCTACCTACAGGTCTCGTTACACCGCCACCTACAGGTCTCATTACACCGCCACCTACAGGTCTCGTTACACCGTTACACCGCCACCTACAGGTCTCGTTACACCGTTACACTGCCACCTACAGGTCTCGTTACACCGCCACCTACAGGTCTCGTTACACCGCCACCTACAGGTCTCATTACACCGCAACCTACAGGTCTCGTTACACCGCAACCTACAGGTCTCGTTACACTGCCACCTACAGGTCTCGTTACACTGCCACCTACAGGTCTCGTTACACCGTTACACCGCCACCTACAGGTCTCGTTACGCCGCCACCTACAGGTCTCGTTACACCGCCACCTACAGGTCTCGTTACACCGCCACCTACAGGTCTCGTTACACCGCCACCTACAGGTCTCGTTACACCGCCACCTACAGGTCTCGTTACACCGCCACCTACAGGTCTCGTTACCCCGCCACCTACAGGTCTCGTTACACCGCCACCTACAGGTCTCGTTACACCGCTACCTACAGGTCTCGTTACACCGCCACCTACAGGTCTCGTTACACCGCCACCTACAGGTCTCGTTACACCGCCACCTACAGGTCTCGTTACACTGCCACCTACAGGTCTCGTTACACCGCCACCTACAGGTCTCGTTACACTGCCACCTACAGGTCTCGTTACACTGCCACCTACAGGTCTCGTTACACCGCCACCTACAGGTCTCGTTACACCGCCACCTACAGGTCTCGTTACACCGCCACCTACAGGTCTCGTTACACTGCTACCTACAGGTCTCGTTACACCGCCACCTACAGGTCTCGTTACACCGCCACCTACAGGTCTCGTTACACCACCACCTACAGGTCTCATTACACCGCAACCTACAGGTCTCGTTACACCGTTACACTGCCACCTACAGGTCTCGTTACACCGCCACCTACAGGTCTCGTTACACCGTTACACTGCCACCTACAGGTCTCGTTACGCCGCCACCTACAGGTCTGGCGTGCTCTTGACTGCATTGACGGCATATATAGGGTACGTGTAAACGAACACTTTTCTGAAAACTGATAGCTGTGCACGATGTTATTTTTGAAAACGGAGAGGTTGTCCGTTTATGAAAATAGCCGGCCACGTTGAAACGTAGCATAAGGGCCATGGTCGTAATGACGGCGCCGTTGATGACGGCGCCGTTGATTACGGGAAGGTGTTTACGTAGGTGGAGCGTTCAATGCAGCAGGCTGTGAGAAAGTGGACATGAATCTGGTGAGCAGAAAAAGTTGTTGTTGGGCAGTACTTTCAGTCAAAAGAAGGCCATTCAAGTCCAACATGTTCAATTTGTTCAATGCCGATTCGCTCTCATCTCGCCCAATCAGGGCGAATTTCGTCTCCATTCAAACTCAATGAAAGCTACGCACACACTAGGCACTGTGCTCAGCGAGGAGCAGGTTGATGAAAGATGAGAAAAAAATCCTCTGCATGTTCTGCAGTGTGAGTTTAGTTTGCTGTCATATAAGTATGTTGTTGTGTATCATTGCACATGTTTAAGTGGGTATATGGAAATCCTGGAGATTTCTTAGTGGGCAGTACGCAGTATACCATGCCGATTCGCTCTCATCTCGTCCAATCAGGGCGAATTTCATCTCCGTTCAACTTCAATGAAAGCAAAGCGAAATTTCGCTGTGTGGAAACCTAACGTTAGAGGGTAGGAATAAACAACCAGTATTGTCATATGGGTTTGGAGGACTTGTTGACACATACCAAACATATTCATGATCTGACGAGCATATGTTGAGATATTTAGGGTTAGTTGTGACTGTGCAGGTTAACATTAATTTTCTTCAGTATGCTTAGTTTATAAAGTACTACATGGCTTGGCGCCACCCCCTCTGTTAGAGTTTATTAAATACAGACAGACTCGGATCACCAGAGCTGCTGTAAACAGGGACTGTGAGGTTCCTTTTAGAAAAACCTATTACACACTACCCCCAATTATAAGGGAATCACCCACTCTGGCCACCTTTAAGAGCCAAGTAAAGGTTTCGCTTAGAGCAGGGATCTTCAACAATGGGTCCAGGACCCCTAGGGGGTCCTCAGAGTCAATGCAGGTGGGCCTCCAAATTATTGTTAATTTCTGAAAGTAAAAAAAAAATAATTAAAAAGTCTTAACATGAATTCAACATATAATTAGCAAATATAAATCTCCACTGCTCACTGGCCTATAAGGTAGTCACTAAGGTAGCCATCCACAAATGTGATTTGCCACATGCATGTTTAACAATAAAACATGATTTATAAAAGCATGCCAACAATTATTAGGCTATTTTAATAGCTTAGTATTCTATGCCAAAAAGCATGTATAAAGGCTTTAGGCCTTCCTACATGTTATCTCAGGCCCAGTTTAATATGCAACTTCATTTTATACAATATATGTAGTAGGGGGTCCCTGCTTCAACTCTCTTTCAGTTAAGGGGTCCTTGGCCTAAAAACTGTTGAAGACCCCTGGCTTAGAGCTACCCAAAGGTGCAACCAACTCTGACTGTATGTTGTACCGTATTAGCCCAGTAGAGCATACTAATGAATTGTGTCTCCGTTTTAACACTTACTAATGAATTGTCCTGTTTTCCTTTTTGTTTCTTCCTGTTTCTCCTCGTTTTATATAGCAAATGTTACTACTGTTTATCTTTGGTGCTTTTTATTGTAACTTTAACCTGCTTAATGGACTGCAGATGGAAATTAGCCTTTGGGCTACAATCTGGCATTGTTTACGTGTACTGTTGTACATGTTCATCAAAAGTGGATTGTCCTGAAAAAAAATAAATAAATAAATCAAAAAAGAAAACTGTAACATGACAGTCACACAGTTTCTCTCTCCTGTGTTGAGCAGGAATTTTTACTCTCATTACCAGCCTGGCAGGACTCTGTTAGAAGCCGGACTGCAGAGCGTCACCTCTCATTTGTCTCTGGAAACAATGGCACAGTTATATAAGCCCATTCTCCACATACTTTCATAAAAAAATAGGTTTTAACGAGACACAATTTTTTTTTTTGCCTTTTACGCAGACTTAAGGCCAGGACACATCAAGCCGATTATCGGCTGTTGGACAGTCTGGCGAGGTCAGTGACTCGAGTCTGTTTGGTGTGTCCCGTGCCGTCGTCAGCCTGGGGGGCTGTCGGCGTTCATTTTGGCCGACCTGACATGTTCGGTCGGCGGCAGGGAAATCGGGACTCACCCGGAAATGACGAGCGGAATGAGGTGACTAGAGTCTCTCAAAATCTGACGAAAATCTATTAAACTTTGTTGATCTGAAATGAAGACAGATTCAGCAACTGCACGGCCTATTTCTCTCTTAAAATGTTTTCAGAAACATGTTTCGGTGAACTATTTTAGTCCAATATGAGATCGTATTCTGAACGAGCCGCCATGACAGTCTGGCTTTGAATTTCCGGAGAAAACAAACCATTGTGACGCGTTAGTCCAATCAGCTGCCGGTTTTCATTTCTTGGGCAACAATACAGATTAGCGCCGCCTGCTGCTATGAAGATGTATTATGTCTCGTCTCCTCTCGTCTTTTTGGTCTGTTCTGTGGCAGTTTTTATGGACCTCGGGGACGCGACTGATCATATCGACGGGGTTTCTGTCAACGGTCGCCCGTCGGCTATATGTGTCTACACCATTACTCGGTCAAGACATCAGTCCTTTCTGACATCAGCTGCTGAGTTGCGCTCAGGTTGATGTTATATATATATATATATATATATATATATATATATATATATATATATATCTTATACTTTAACACGACTGTAAATAATCTCAACTCAAAGGTCTGCCAAAGTTTATTTTCAACTTTACGGAACAAATGGAGCTACGTCACATTCTGCGTCACCTTCAAGGAGTGAAGTATCATCTGATTTTAACCTAAACTACAACCTTTTTCTTAACTTAACTAAGTAGTTTTGGTGCCTAAACCTAATCAGGACCAGGACCAGGACCGTTACGGAAAACGCTCCTGTGGGACATGTAACAGCCAAAACACACCGGGCACGGAAGCGCTGCGAAGCGCAGATAATTTAATTTCGGCATCCATGTTATCCAATCTATCCGTTCATACTGGTTGAGATCAGGCGTAGAGTGGGCATCTCCTGTATTTCTTCCGCGACCAACGAGCAAATGTGTCAAGCCAGGCAGGTAATCAACAAACATACAGGAAGGCCACAGTGCAGCTGGATACTTTACAAAGTAAAACGAATTTCAAAATAAAACACCCAGGTTCATGAGGATTTGGGCTGTCTTGACTTCTCACACACTTTAGACACATCAGAGCCACGTAAAACTGTAGATTTCCATATTTCTGGACCAACTATAGTTGGTCCACAAAACACACAATCAAACAGAGAGAGAGAGAGATAGAGAGAGAGAGAGAAACAGAGAGAGAGAGACAGATAGAGAGCGAGAAACAGAGAGAGAGATACATAGAGAGAGAGAGAGAGACACAGAGAGAGAGACAGAAAGCGAGACACATAGAGAGAGAGACAGAAAGAGAGAAACAGAGAGAGGGACAGAAAGAGAGAGAGACAGAAAGAGAGAGAGAGAAACAGAGAGAGACAGAGAGACAGAGAGAGAAACACAGAGAGAGAGAGAGACAGAGAGAGAGAGAGAGAGAGAAACAGAGAGAGAGACAGAGAGAGAGAGAGAGAGAGAGAGAGAGAGAGAGAGAGAAAGAGAGAGAGAGAGAGAGAGACAGAGAGAGAGGAGGATTGTGCGTCAGGCACGAATCTACACTTTGCGGCTATTTGCGGCGCTTCAGCGTGCGGTGTGTTGTCACTGTTAGAGGGTAGTAATAAATTACCTATATCGTCCTATGGTCGGAGGACTTGTTGCAATAAAAACAAGCCAAATTTTAGATTTCCGAAGTTTATCTTCTAAAAGTTATCATATCTGCTATTGAAAAAGCTTTGGCCACAACAGAGCCACGTAAAACTGTAGATTTCCATATTTCTGGACCAACTATTGTGCATTTAAATTAGCTTAAGCCTAATTTATGGCACTGCGTTAAATCCGACTCTAAATGCTGACTCATTATTCTGAAGCCACTCAGAGCCATTCGCAAGCCATTGTGCAATCAACATTTACTTTATAAGAACATAGCTCTATCGCCACCTTACATAATGTAAAAAGTGAGATTTTCACGTTTTGTTTGAGTATAAAGCAGGTTGAGGTGCTATATATATATGTATATATATATATATATACATATATATATTTTTTTTTTTCGTCCAATAGACGAGCGACCGTTTTCACCATGTGACATTTGTTTACAATGTTCGGTGTTTGACAAAGTGCAGTGTGAACGCAAACCTAAGCAAATGGAAAAAAAATTTGCAACTCTACCCCGAAATCGCATTGAGTCTACAGAACTATAGGAGTAAAAAAATGTCCTTTGTTGGACTGAAAGTAGTCTATATGTGCCCAGGTTGGCTCAGTAGGTAGAGCAGGCGCACATATACTTGGTGGTTTATGCCTCGAGCTGTGACGATTTCCTGCATTTCTTCCCCTTCTCTCTCTCTCCAATCGGAGTTTTCTCTCGCACGACTAAAACTACTTTTGAACGTACACACGTTCCACCAAAACAAGTTCCTTCCTGAGACTGTTTTACAGAAGCACCGTGGCTCCGTCTGGCGCTTAGCAAGCGCTTATGTTTAAAGAAATGCCAATAAACAACGTTTTTCTCCCATCCAGGCTGTGTGGACTAGCCAGACCCTCCTCCACGGCGCTGTGAAAGAAGGTCTGGCAATGCGAGACTATACTGAGGACTGAAAGTCTTTGTAGAACCTCTACCGTTGGACTCGATAATCTATAATTAGTTTCCAAGTATTGGTAGTTTACCAACAATATTTGCTGAATGTTGTTTGACATTGTAGCATTCTTCCTGATCCATGTTGTAACCTTCCCCCTGCACTCACAATACCTTTAAAATACTTTTTGCTGCACTCGGTTCAGTATTGTTTGTGTTATATCAGAGCCTAGGAGCCAGTCGGGGGAGTTGGAAGTGGGTCAAAGTTCACTCAGCCAGGAGAACTTCATTCATTTCCTATTGGCTGTCAGCCAACACACACTCTGACATTTGTTTGGTTTAATTAGTTATGAAAGTCGGAACAAAAGCCCAGTGAGGCTGAAGAGCGAAGCAAAGTTGTGTCTGTGTCGGCCTGTGATTCATAAATCCATCAACGCTGATCGCCTGTCAATCAATCAACCAGAGTAGAAGCAGCTGTGACTTTCATATTCAGAAAATGCTATTGTCTGTCATGACAGAAAGAATCTTCTTTGTCCTCTTCTAGAGTTTTTCTTACAATGCAGCTCGAGTTTTAGCCTGGTTCCAGACCTATATTTAAACCCAGTCTCAAGGCAGTTCTTGAAATGGTCACGTAATTTAATCTATTGATTCTTTTACACGGACACGTTTATCTTGGGGGTTTTTTTTCGTGCTGGTCAGCACGTTTGTTAGACTAATATTTTAAGAGTAACTACGGTAGAGAGTAGTATGAAAGGACGAAAATCCGTCCCGTTCTTCTTTTCCTAAACCCAACTGTCCCGTTCTTCTTTATCTAAACCCAACAGTCCCGTTCTTCTTTACCTAAACCCAACTGTCCCGTTCTTCTTTATCTAAACCCAACTGTCCCGTTCTTCTTTACCTAAACCCAACTGTCCCGTTCTTCTTTATCTAAACCCAACTGTCCCGTTCTTCTTTATCTAAACCCAACTGTCCCGTTCTTCTTTATCTAAACCCAACTATCCGTTCTTCTTTATCTAAACCCAACTATCCGTTCTTCTTTATCTAAACCCAACTGTCCCGTTCTTCTTTACCTAAACCCAACTGTCCCGTTCTTCTTTACCTAAACCCAACTGTCCCGTTCTTCTTTACCTAAACCCACTGTCCCGCTTCTTCTTTATCTAAACCAACTGTCCGTTCTTCTTTATCTAAAACAAAAGTCCCGTTCTTCTTTATCTAAACCCAACTGTCCCTTCTTCTTTTAAAACCCAACTATCCGTTCTTCTTTATCAAACCCAACTGTCCGTTCTTCTTTATCTAAACCCAACTGTCCCATTCTTCTTTATCAACCCAACTGTCCCGTTCTTCTTTATCTAATCCTCCCAGTCTTCTTCTTAACTGTCCCGTTCTTCTTTACCTAAACCCACTTCTTCTTTACCTTAACCCACCCTTCTTCTTTATCTAAACCCAACTGTCCCGTTCTTCTTTATCTAAACCCAACTATCCGTTCTTCTTTACCTAAACCCAACTATCCGTTCTTCTTTACTAAACCCAACTATCCGTTCTTCTTTACCTAAAACCGCCTGTCCGTTCTTCTTTCAACCATTCTTCTTTATCCAATAACTATCCGTTCTTCTTTATCTAAACCCAACTATCCGTTCTTCTTTATCTAAAACACCCAACTATCCGTTCTTCTTTATCAAACTCAACTATCGGTTCTTCTTTCCTTAACTGTCCGTTCTTCTTTACCTAAACCCCGTTCTTCCTTTCCTTCCATTCTTCTTTATCCAAACAACTGTCCCTTCTTCTTCCTTCCATTCTTAAAAACCCAACTGTCCGTTCTTCTTTATCAACCCAACTAAGTCCGTTCTTCTTTACCTAAACCCAACTGTCCGTTCTTCTTTATCTAAACCCAACTGTCCCGTTCTTCTTTATCTAAACCCAACTGTCGTATTCTTTATCTAAACCCAACTGTTCCGTTCTTCTTTTATCTAAAACCCAACTGTCCCGTTCTTCTTTATCTAAACCCAACTGTCCCGTTCTTCTTTATCTAAACCCAACTGTCTCGTTCTTCTTTACCTAAACCCAACTGTCCCGTTCTTCTTTATCTAAACCCAACTGTCCGTTCTTCTTTATCTAAACCCAACTGTCCGGCTTCTTTATCTAAACCCAACTGTCCGTTCTTCTTTACCTAAACCCAACTGTCCCGTTCTTCTTTATCTAAACCCAACTGTCCCGTTCTTCTTTACCTAAACCCAACTGTCCGTTCTTCTTTATCTAAACCCAACTGTCCGTTCTTCTTTATCTAAACCCAACTGTCGGTCTTCTTTATCTAAACCCAACTGTCCCGTTCTTCTTTTATCTAAACCCAACTGTCCCGTTCTTCTTTATCTAAACCCAACTGTCCGTTCTTCTTTATCAAAACCCAACTATCCGTTCTTCTTTACCCCCAACTATACCGTTCTTCTTTATCCAACTGTCCCGTTCTTCTTACCTCAAACCCACTGTCCCGTTCTTCTTTATCTAAACCCAACTGTCCCGTTCTTCTTTACACTAAACTGTCCTTTTCTTACTTAACTATCCGCTTCTTCTTTATCACTAAAACCACCCCTTCTTCTTTATCCTAAACCTTCCCGTTCTTCTTTACCTAAACCCAACTGTCCGTTCTTCTTTATCTAAACCCAACTGTCCCGTTCTTCTTTATCTAAACCCAACTGTCCGTTCTTCTTTATCTAAACCCAACTATCCCGTTCTTCTTTATCTAAACCCAACTGTCCGTTCTTCTTTTCCTAAACCCCACTGTCCCGTTTCTTCTTTACTAAACCCAACTGTCCCGTTCTTCTTTTCACTAAACCCAACTGTCCGTTCTTTTCACCACCAACTGTTCCCCTTCTCTCTTTACCTAAACCCAACTGTCCGTTCTTCTTTATCTAAACCCAACTGTCCCGTTCTTCTTTATCTAAACCCAACTGTCCCGTTCTTCTTTACCTAAACCCAACTGTCCCGTTCTTCTTTATCTAAACCCAACTGTCGTGTTCTTTATCTAAACCCAACTGTCGTGTTCTTCTTTTCCTAAAGCATAGCTCGTTAGCTCAGCAAGCAAGCAGCATGTCGGTAAAGGATATTTGCCGTTTGTGTAACGAGAATTTAGGAATAAAAGACCCCATTTCAGGTTCCCGGTCCATATTCCAAAAGAAGGATCCAAGAGAAGAAAAAGCATTAGCGAGCAGCTAACAGAATTAGGGCTACCGCTGTCTGAAAATCCTGGTTAGCTGATTGGATAAACCATCTGTCTATCACCACCTATGTTGGTGATAGACGCTTCTCGTTGCGTCACACCTAAACCCGCCTCAAAACCAACGCTGATTGGTCGGTCGTTTGGCGAACGGCTCCAAATATTCTCTATCTGAAGATGCCAGACTGATCTGGAGTGGAAAACTGGAGCTCACCAGATCAGGACGGTCTCACAAGGCTACCAAATAGCGGCCTCTTGGCTGAAAGTCCTGTGTTTTGTTTGACTCATCCATCCTGACTTCCTCCCTACTATGGAAGTGAAATAATAGATTCAGCATTGGAGGCAGATCCTCCTTCATTCCTATGAGAGTTGGTCAGTGGCGCATGAAGCCAAAAACCATCGTCATGGAGCCAAAAATTACCTGGATGATCCATGCTGCTTCAAGCCCATAGAGCAGGCGCACTAGTGACCTCCTCCGGCTGAGCTGGCTACTTCCTGTTTAGCACTTTGCTTACTTGAATGGGGATTAAATTATTTAACTAAAATGAACTGAAATATGGCTTTCTTTTTAACGACCTCATTTTGATTACCCAAAAATAACACGGATGGATGATTCCACACAACGTGCTTCACAAGTACATCAGAACATCGGACCTCTACTTTCATTGAATTTGGGGTGTTTTGTTAAATTGTTTTGCATTTGAAAGAGAAATTGAAATGTTTCGAAACAGTATCCTGACTGAACGTTGACCCTTCTGTGATTGTCCTTCCTTAAATATTAGTCTAAATAATTCATAATTTCAGGTTTTTTTTTTAACTCTAACTATATCAGAACTATGATGAAAGAACGTTGAAAAAAGTGACAAATGTTGGAAAAAGCTACAACGCTGAAAAAAGTGACCTAAAAACCCCAGAAAAATGTGACCAAAAAAACCCATCTAAAACATCGTCAAAGGTGACAAAAACTTCTTTAAAAAAAAGTGACAAATAAATTGGAAAAAAGTGAAAGAAATACATTGGAAAAAGCGACAAAAAAACTTGTTCAAACCAATAACAAAAACATAATAAAAAAAACGCAGAAAAAGTGACAAAAAATTGGAGAGAATGTGACAAAAAAAATGTAATCAAATTGACAAAAACGTCCAGATAAGTGTAGAAAAAGAGCAACAAAATGTTGAAATTTCGACCCAGAAAAACACAAAGTTGCACAGTCAACGGAAGTACAACACAAATGAGGTTTATTGACCATGAAATCCAAAAAGTGTAAATCTAGTAATGAGTTGGTGTTAGTGGTGTTTATACATGGTAGTGAAAAGAAATGTAAAATGGCAAAAATTGCCAAAAACATTGAAAAAAGTGGCAAAAGCGTCCATAAGTGCACGGTCCAATGGAAGACAGCACAAGGGTTAATCTTGCTGCTCTTCTTGACTTTCTAAATGTTATTGGACCGAAGGGGTAAAATTCTGATAGTGATTCATAGTCATTTCAGATGCCAAAGGTTGTCTTGTGCGCTGGTATCACAGGGCCACTGATCTAACTGCCTTATTTAATGAGTTCAAAGTGAACAAAGGTTGTACATATGTACGTATTTATGTATCACATGAACTCTGTGACACCTTATGTGTATGTCATAACCTGCCTGATCGGAGCTGTTTCATTACACTGTAGTTCTAACTGAGTGAGCCGAAGGTGTGCTTACTGTGTGGTTATGATTGCCGTGCCACGTGGCTCATTGTTTAATCTGTCACCTTTTCTACCCGCCCACGTGTCACCTGCCACCTGCCACCTGCCACCGCATACCGAACATATCTGCACTTTTATTTGCATGTCTGGAAATCCCAGAGCAGATCGAGAGCGAGAAGGAGAAAGGGCGTGGATTCTAGGAAACGGAGACAGAAAGCAGGACCAAACTAGACGCCATTATGGATGACAGAGGGAACTTCAAACAACATATCTTTGTACAACCTTAGATAGATAGATAGATAGATAGATAGATAGATAGATAGATAGATAGATAGATAGATAGATAAATTATTATTGATCCCAAAAAAATGGGAAATTCCAGTGTTCCAGAAAAATATCACATACACAGCACACATACAGAATATACATGAAATAATAGGATAAAATATACATGAAATAATAATAGGATAGAATATAAGAACAAATAATTTAAAATATATACAAGTTGGGAATAAAAATGTACAACTGTTTAACTCGTATTGATAAAGCTGTAGATAAACCTATTGTGCAAGATGCACTTATGCCACGTTGTATTTACCTGGGAACTCGGAAGCCGGAGCTGGGAATGACGTCATACCCGAGTTGAATGCGTTCTATTTAAAAGTCGGATTTTCATTGTTTTCATTATAGCCCGGTTAGCTATTTTTAGCAATACCAGTTGATAACAACGCATTACACCGTTTTTTTGTGCATGCAAACAGCATAGCAACATGTCCACAGATAGAAGTTGGACATGCCTGTGTGAATGACTGATTTAGTGAGACACAAATGAGACAGAAGTGCTCATAACTTTATGTTACTGCAGCTTTCACAACTGTTGATACAGGGTGCAGCCAAGTCTTATCTAACACTCAGTGATGAGGTGTTAAATAGTTTGATTGCCTGTGGCAGCAATGATTTCCTGTAGCGGTCCTGTAGCCTCTTAGAGAAGGTGCTCCTTTGTTGGACCAGTGTTGGGGGGGGTGGAGAGGGTGGTCGGAGGTATCCATGATAGACAACAGTTTGTTCAGTGACCTCCTCTCCACCACAGCTTCAAAAGGTTCCTGTTTGCACCCAATGACGGAGTCAGCCTTCCTGATCAGTTTGTTCAGTCTGTTTGTGACCTTGTGAAAAATACAAAACTGTTTCTCTTTATTTCTAACGTGTTGAAGAAACTGTTGAGCTACGGAGATGTTGGAGAGCCTCAAAAGAAGAAATGAGTCTAAACTCTGGTTTCATCGAAGTTTGTTGCTTTTTTTTAATTTTTTTTGTCACTTTTGTCACCCTATTCTTGCCTAACTTCCTTCCTTCTTTGTCTTTTTATAAGATAAGATAAGATAGACTTTATAAATCCCACACTGGGGGAATTCCTGTACTACAGCAGCAAAAAAAAAAACACATCAGAATAACACAAACAAATACACATTAAGTAGACATAGGAGAAAAAATATACATAAAGTATAAGAAATAGAAAAATGGAATTAGTTATAATAGTAATAAAACAAACGTATTTACACAATAAACACCCTTATATAAACAGACATTATATAAACACAGATATACAGATGAATAGAAATGACATATTGCACAGTCGGAGTCAACTTAGAGTGATAAATAAATAAATACATATGCATATTGCAGGATATTGTCCGGTGCTGGCTCATATTGCAGAGACAGCTAGCAGTGCTACATTATGATGTTGCATTAAAGAGTCTGACTGTTGCTGGAATGAAGGACCTGCGGTCAACAGATTCTCGCTCCCATCTCGTAAAATACGGACGCTTGGTCAGCTGCCTTAGTCGTTGTTATTGACGCTAAAATTCGCATTTAGTGTCATGTAATGCGTTTTAACTAAACGTGCTTGGTCGAGACTACTGGTGTCCCTTTTGAGGCAGTTATGTTAAAGGTCCCATGACATGGTGCTCTTTGGATGTTTTTATATAGAGCTTAGTGGTTCCCTAATACTGTATCTGAAGTCTCTTTTATATAGACCTTAGTGGTCCCCTAATACTGTATCTGAAGTGTACTTTTATATAGACCTTAGTGGTTCCCTAATACTGTATCTGAAGTCTCTTTTATATAGACCTTAGTGGTCCCCTAATACTGTATCTGAAGTCTCTTTTATATAGAGCTTAGTGGTTCCCTAATACTGTATCTGAAGTCTCTTTTATATAGACCTTAGTGGTCCCCTAATACTGTATCTGAAGTGTACTTTTATATAGACCTTAGTGGTTCCCTAATACTGTATCTGAAGTCTCTTTTATATAGACCTTAGTGGTCCCCTAATACTGTATCTGAAGTCTCTTTTATATAGGCCTTAGTGGTCCCCTAATACTGTATGTGAAGTCTCTTTTATATAGACCTTAGTGGTTCCCTAATACTGTATCTGAAGTCTCTTTTATATAGACCTTAGTGGTCCCCTAATACTGTATCTGAAGTCTCTTTTATATAGGCCTTAGTGGTCCCCTAATACTGTATGTGAAGTCTCTTATGACCTCATAAGATTCCTGATTGGTCCATCTGAGCTTTCATTTTCTCAAAGGCAGAGCAGGATACCCAGGGCTCGGTTTACACCTATCACCATTTCTAGCCACTGGCCACTGACCATAGGCAGGTTAAAAAACCTCATAAAGTGAAATTTTCATGCCATGGGACCTTTAAAAAGGTCGTGGGTGGGCTTACGCTTCCGTGACTCGTGGGAACGGGAAGGTTAAAGAAGAAAGCGACTGTAGGAAACATGGCGAACTCGTCCTGGGTGGAAGTCCTGTGTTTGACCCATCCACCCCCCGAACCAACCTCCCTATGCGGAATTTTTTATTCTACTTTGTCGCTTCAGACGCTAACAGCCACTGTCCAAATGTCCGTATTTTACGAGCTCTCCTTTTTGCACTGAGGGTGCAACAGTCTGCTGCTGAAGGAGTAGTTTTTGTAGTAGTTTTTAGCACTTTTTAAAAAGCATGCTCCCGGACGAAGCAGGGGGAATCATCGTGATAACTTTCACATTCCCTAACCCTTGAATATGAGGGTCTCCCTCTACTCACAGCTGGGTGTATTGCAGTACCTCTGAGGACATTGCGATGTGTATTTATGTGTAAATGGCTCCATCTGGTGTCCATGAACAGACTGACAGTGTGCAGTCAGTTTAAAACTGTGTTTCCCAACCTTTGGGTGTCACAGTATAACCGGGGGTCCTCAGGGTCCTACCCTATAAAATTTTGGACATCAGTCACTTCATTTCCTGCATTCTGGGGGATTTTTCTACATCAATTTGTAGTGCAAATATTTTTATTTATGTAAAAACATTATAATGCGTATTCAAATAACCATCACGTGTTACGAGTTTTCGTTTTTTAGGCAAGAACAAAGCTGTTGGAGAATGGAGACCTTGTTAAAGCCAGAAGCTTCAAAGTTTGCTTTTTTATTAATAAGGGAGAAAATTCCACTAATTAACCCTGACAAGGCACACCTGTGAAGTGAAAACCATTTCAGGTGACTACCTCATGAAGCTCATTGAGAGAACACCAAGGGTTTGCAGCGTTATCAAAAAAGCAAAGGGTGGCTACTTTGAATAATCTAAAATATAAGACATGTTTTCAGTTATTTCACACTTTTTTGTTAAGTACATAATTCCATATGTGTTCATTCATAGTTTTGATGCCTTCAGTGAGAATCTACAATGTAAATAATCATGAAAATAAAGAAACACATTGAATGAGAAGGTGTGTCCAAACTTTTGGCCTGTACTGTATGTTGATTGATAGTTTACGTGTTGAGTCTGTAGTGCAGAGGTTGCGATTTAGGACGCGACCTGTGTTTCGTAGATACATCTGTATGCAGTATTACTTTTAGATACAAAACTTAAGAACATGGATATCGCGTGCGCCATAGATACGTTGGAGGAAGGAAAGGCAGTGTCACAAACTCAAAGTAGACAAACAGGCCTATGAGAATCTCACCAAAGACCAACCAACCATTGTTGATTGGAAAGTAAGACTAGCGCACGAAACAGAGGTTGAAAACCTAAAAAGAATTCTCTTGGATGAAAGGTATGGGATATCAAATTTTAAAAAATCAGTTGAACGCCTAAAAAAACTCAAGGTGGTTGTGTCTGATGAGAACTATCTTCTTAATAAAGAGGTTCACAGCCTGAGAAAAGTCGTTGATGGTGCACGTTATAGGAACTTTGTTATCGACGCTTAAGAGAAGGAGCTCATGGAGCTCCGTAAAATCTTTTACACAACCATTGAGCGTATGTGAATTCAAAATGCTGTCCTCAAAGCAGAAAGGAAGGCTCTAAGAGAAGAGAATAAGCACCTTAGGGAAATTATTGAGAATAAAAGTAAGACCGAAAACAAGGATCTGAATGAGCACAGAACACAGAACACAGAAAATGACCTTCTCCCGATCCATAGCTTAGAAATTGAGAACAGTAGAGAAAGATCTTCCCTGCAGCTAGGAGAAATCCTCCCGGAAAAGCGTTCGGTTTTTAAGAAGCTTAAGGGTTTCATCTGACATGGGTCCGAGTCAAAAAGCAAAGACGAGTCCAACAGAATAGGCGCAAAAAGCAAGGTTGAGGCAGATTATGGGTTGTCGACCAGCCTGGCGACAGGTTATTCGGACATGGATGTAACCATTATGGAAATCCGAGAAAATAACCTGCTCCCAATAAATAAAAACTCACTCCAAGAAAATGACATGAATTTAAAAATCAAAGTCTTTGAGGAGAACACTAGAGAAAGGGAGACTGATCTTCCAACGCAGGCAGAGGTCTGCGCAGGACAAATCCTCAAAAACAACGGTTTGGTTTTGAATAAAATTAGGGTTTTCTTTACACATGGACTCAAAAAGATACTTAGTAACACCCAAGAGTCACACAGTAAGAACACAAACAGGAAGCAGGGCAAGTCAGATAAGGAGTTAAATAGCAAAATAAACTTCCGTGGGTCGAAAAAAATGTCTCCAAAAGCAAACGAGAGACTTGCAGTAAAGTCTTCAAGCAGGAGGAGTCAGATAATGAGTTTTCGACTGCTAGTGAGGATGAACCACAGCCAGGTTGTTCACACATGAATATCGATGGATGAGCAACCGAAAAGACCTACAAGACCTCTGAAGCCTGTCGCGGTAATATCGACAAGAAACATGAGGAGTCAGAGGAAGATTTTTTCGACAACCGGTGATGATGAAACTCAGACGGACAGCTCTCGTAAGAGTGATAAGTCAGACGGTAAAGACAGCGAACATGAGGAGTCAGAGGAAGAGTTTTCGACCACCAGTGACGATGAAAGCCAGCTGGACAGCTCTCGTAAGAGTGATAAGTCAAAAGGTAAAGACAGCAAACATGAGGAGTCAGAGGAAGAGTTTTCGACCACCGGTGACAATGAAAGCCAGCCGGACAGCTCTCGTAAGAGTGATAAGTCAAAAGGTAAAGACAGCAAACATGAGGAGTCAGAGGAAGAGTTTTCGACCACCGGTGACAATGAAAGCCAGCCGGACAGCTCGTAAGAGTGATAAGTCAGACAGTAAAGACAGCAAACATGAGGAGTCAGAGGAAGAGTTTTCGACCACCGGTGACAATGAAAGCCAGCCGGACAGCTCTCGTAAGAGTGATAAGTCAGACAGTAAAGACAGCAAACATGAGGAGTCAGAGGAAGAGTTTTCGACCACCAGTGACGATGAAAGCCAGCTGGACAGCTCTCGTAAGAGTGATAAGTCAAAAGGTAAAGACAGCAAACATGAGGAGTCAGAGGAAGAGTTTTCGACCACCGGTGACAATGAAAGCCAGCCGGACAGCTCTCGTAAGAGTGATAAGTCAAAAGGTAAAGACAGCAAACATGAGGAGTCAGAGGAAGAGTTTTCGACCACCGGTGACAATGAAAGCCAGCCGGACAGCTCTCGTAAGAGTGATAAGTCAGACAGTAAAGACAGCAAACATGAGGAGTCAGAGGAAGAGTTTTCGACCACCGGTGACAATGAAAGCCAGCCAGACAGCTCTCGTAAGAGTGATAAGTCAAAAGGTAACGACTGCAAACATGAGGATTCAGAGGAAGAGTTTTCAACCACCGGTGACGATGAAAGCCAGCTGGACAGCTCTCGTAAGAGTGATAAGTCAAAAGGTAAAGACAGCAAACATGAGGAGTCAGAGGAAGAGTTTTCGACAACCGGTGACAATGAAAGCCAGCCGGACAGCTCTCGTAAGAGTGATAAGTCAAAAGGTAAAGACAGCAAACATGAGGAGTCAGAGGAAGAGTTTTCGACCACCGGTGACAATGAAAGCCAGCCGGACAGCTCTCGTAAGAGTGATAAGTCAAAAGGTAAAGACAGCAAACATGAGGAGTCAGAGGAAGAGTTTTCGACCACCGGTGACAATGAAAGCCAGCCGGACAGCTCTCGTAAGAGTGATAAGTCAGACAGTAAAGACAGCAAACATGAGGAGTCAGAGGAAGAGTTTTGACCACCGGGACAATGAAAGCCAGCCGGATTTCTCTCGTAAGAGTGATAAGTCAGACAGTAAAGACAGCAAACATGAGGAGTCAGAGGAAGAGTTTTCGACCCACCAGTGACGATGAAAGCCAGCTGGACAGCTCTCGTTAAGAGTGATAAGTCAAAAGGTAAAGACAGCAAACATGAGGAGTCAGAGGAAGAGTTTCCCGACCCGATGACAATGAAAGCCAGCCGGACAGCTCTCGTAAGAGTGATAAGTCAGACAGTAAAGACAGCAAACATGAGGAGTCAGAGGAAGAGTTTTCGACCACCAGTGACGATGAAAGCCAGCTGGACAGCTCTCGTAAGAGTGATAAGTCAAAAGGTAAAGACAGCAAACATGAGGAGTCAGAGGAAGAGTTTTCGACCACCGGTGACAATGAAAGCCAGCCGGACAGCTCTCGTAAGAGTGATAAGTCAGACAGTAAAGACAGCAAACATGAGGAGTCAGAGGAAGAGTTTTCGACCACCAGTGACGATGAAAGCCAGCTGGACAGCTCTCGTAAGAGTGATAAGTCAAAAGGTAAAGACAGCAAACATGAGGAGTCAGAGGAAGAGTTTTCGACCACCGGTGACAATGAAAGCCAGCCGGACAGCTCGTAAGAGTGATAAGTCAAAAGGTAAAGACAGCAAACATGAGGAGTCAGAGGAAGAGTTTCCGACCACCGATCGACAATGAAAGCCAGCCGGACAGCTCGGTAAGAGTGATAAGTCAGACAGTAAAGACAGCAAACATGAGGAGTCAGAGGAAGAGTTTTCGACCACCGGGACAATGAAAGCCAGCCAGACAGCTCGTAAGAGTGATAAGTCAAAAGTAAAGACTGCAAACATGAGGATTCAGAGGAAGAGTTTTCAACCACCGGTGACGATGAAAGCCAGCTGGACAGCTCTCGTAAGAGTGATAAGTCAAAAGGTAAAGACAGCAAACATGAGGAGTCAGAGGAAGAGTTTTCAAAACCGTGACAATGAAAGCCAGCCGGACAGCTCGTAAGAGTGATAAGTCAACAAAAGGACAGCAAACATGAGGAGTCAGAGGAAGAGTTTCGACCACCGGTGACAATGAAAGCCAGCCGGACAGCTCTCGTAAGAGTGATAAGTCAAAAGGTAAAGACAGCAAACATGAGGAGTCAGAGGAAGAGTTTTCGACCACCGGTGACGATGAAAGCCAGCTGGACAGCTCTCGTAAGAGTGATAAGTCAAAAGGTAAAGACAGCAAACATGAGGAGTCAGAGGAAGAGTTTTCGACCACCGGTGACAATGAAAGCAACCGACAGCTCGTAAGAGTGATAAGTCAAAAGGTAAAGACAGCAAACATGAGGAGTCAGAGGAAGAGTTTTCGACCCCGGGTGACAATGAAAGCCAGCCGGACAGCTCGTAAGAGTGATAAGTCAGACAGTAAAGACAGCAAACATGAGGAGTCAGAGGAAGAGTTTTCGACCACCAGTGACGATGAAAGCCAGCTGGACAGCTCTCGTAAGTGATGATCCAAAAGGTAAAGACAGCAAACATGAGGAGTCAGAGGAAGAGTTTTCGACCACCGGTGACAATGAAAGCCAGCCGGACAGCTCGTAAGAGTGATAAGTCAGACAGTAAAGACAGCAAACATGAGGAGTCAGAGGAAGAGTTTTCGACCACCAGTGACGATGAAAGCCAGCGCCGACAGCTCTAAAGAGTGATAAGTCAAAAGGTAAAGACAGCAAACATGAGGAGTCAGAGGAAGAGTTTTCGACCACCGGTGACAATGAAAGCCAGCCGGACAGCTCGTAAGAGTGATAAGTCAAAAGGTAAAGACAGCAAACATGAGGAGTCAGAGGAAGAGTTTTCGACCACCGATGACAATGAAAGCCAGAAAAAAAAAAAAAAAAAAAAGAATTTTTTTTTTTATTTTTATGAAGAAAGCCTGGGCAGCTCTCCCTTAAAAGTGATAAGTCAAAAGGTAAAGCCAGCAAACATGAGGAGTCAGAGGAAGAGTTTTCGCCACCGATGACAATGAAAGCCAGCCGGACAGCTCCGTAAGAGTGATAAGTCAGACAGTAAAGACAGCAAACATGAGGAGTCAGAGGAAGAGTTTTCGACCACCAGTGACGATGAAAGCCAGCTGGACAGCTCGTAAGAGTGATAAGTCAAAAGGTAAAGAAAGCAAACATGAGGAGTCAGAGGAAGAGTTTTCGACCACCGGTGACAATGAAAGCCAGCCGGGAAGCTCTCGTAAGGAGTGATAAGTCAAAAGGTAAAGACAGCAAACATGAGGAGTCAGAGGAAGAGTTTTCGCCACCGATGACAATGAAAGCCAGCCGGACAGCTCGTAAGTGAATGATAAGTCAGACAGTAAAGACATCAAACATGAGGAGTCAGAGGAAGAGTTTTTGACCACCGGTGACAGTGAAACCCGGCGCCGACAGCTCGTTAAGAGTGATAAGTCAGACAGTAAAGACAGCAAACATGAGGAGTCAGAGGAAGAGTTTTCGACCACCAGTGACGATGAAAGCCAGCTGGACAGCTCCGTAAGAGTGATAAGTCAAAAGGTAAAGACAGCAAACATGAGGAGTCAGAGGAAGAGTTTTCGACCACCGATAATGAAAGCCAGCCGGACAGCTCTCGTAAGAGTGATAAGTCAGACAGTAAAGACAGCAAACATGAGGAGTCAGAGGAAGAGTTTTCGACCACCGGTGACAATGAAAGCCAGCCGGACAGCTCTCGTAAGAGTGATAAGTCAGACAGTAAAGACAGCAAACATGAGGAGTCAGAGGAAGAGTTTTCGACCACCGGTGACAATGAAAGCCAGCCAGACAGCTCGCTAAGAGTGATAAGTCAAAAGGTAAAGTCTGCAAACATGAGGATTCAGAGGAAGAGTTTTCAACCAACGGTGACGATGAAAGCCAGCTGGACAGCTCGCTAAGAGTGATAAGCCAAAAGGTAAAGACAGCAAACATGAGGAGTCAGAGGGAAGAGTTTTCGACAACCGGTGACAATGAAAGCCAGCCGGACAGCTCTCGAAGAGTGATAAGTCAAAAGGTAAAGACAGCAAACATGAGGAGTCAGAGGAAGAGTTTTCGACCACCGGTGACAATGAAAGCCAGCCGGACAGCGCTCGTAAGAGTGATAAGTCAAAAGGCAAAGACAGCAAACATGAGGAGTCAGAGGAAGAGTTTTCGACCACCGGTGACAATGAAAGCTAGCCGGACAGCTCGTCAAGAGTGATAAGTCAGACAGTAAAGACAGCAAACATGAGGAGTCAGAGGAAGAGTTTTCGACCACCGGTGACAATGAAAGCCAGCCGGACAGCTCTGAAGAGTGATAAGTCAGACAGTAAAGACAGCAAACATGAGGAGTCAGAGGAAGAGTTTTCGACCACCAGTGACGATGAAAGCCAGCTGGACAGCTCTCGTAAGAGTGATAAGTCAAAAGGTAAAGACAGCAAACATGAGGAGTCAGAGGAAGAGTTTTCGACCACCGATGACAATGAAAGCCAGCCGGACAGCTCTCGTAAGAGTGATAAGTCAGACAGTAAAGACAGCAAACATGAGGAGTCAGAGGAAGAGTTTTCGACCACCGGTGACAATGAAAGCCAGCCGGACAGCTCTCGTAAGAGTGATAAGTCAAAAAGTAAAGACAGCAAACATGAGGAGTCAGAGGAAGAGTTTTCGACCACCGGTGACAATGAAAGCCAGCCGGACAGCTCTCGTAAGAGTGATAAGTCAGACAGTAAAGACAGCAAACATGAGGAGTCAGAGGAAGAGTTTTCGACCACCGGTGACAATGAAAGCCAGCCAGACAGCTCTCGTAAGAGTGATAAGTCAAACGGTAATGTCGTCAACGATAGATCAGAAAATGACTCCGAAAACACAGGCGATTACGACACTAGCAGTGAGATTGAACCACAGTCAGGTTGTTCGCATATGAATATTGATAGATGGGCAACCGAAAGGATCTACAAGACCTCTGAAGCCTGTCACAGTAAAGTCATCAAACAGGAGCAGTCAGAGGCAGAGTTTTCAACCACCAGTGACGATGAAACTCAGACGGACAGCTCTCGTACGAGCGATAAGTCAAACGGTAAAGTCGTCACCGATAGATTAGAAAATGACCCAGAAAACAAAGGCGATTCCGACACGAAAGACATCGAGAACAAGCAGTGCGATTGAACCACAGTCAGGTTGTTCCGACATGGATTTAACCGAGAAGGAACCCCAAGAAAATTACGTAAATGTAAAAATCAAAGTCTTCGAGGAGAACACTATAGAAAGAGTGATCGACCTTACAACACAGAGAAAGGTCTGCTCTGGAGAAATCCTCCAAAAGAACTGTTTGGTTTTGAAGACAATGAAGGATTTCTACACACATGGAGTCACAAAGACTTCCAAAACCATCCAAGAGTCCTGCACTAAAAACATTAATAAGAAGCAGAGGGAGTCGGATAAATTAAACTCCCACAGATCTAAAAAAGTCTCCAAAAGCAAACGGGAGTCTGACGGTAAAGTCATCAAGCAGGGTGAGTCAGATGATCAGTCCTCAACTACCGAGGACTACGAACCACAACCTGATATCAATGGTGAGCCGCAACATGACTCCAAAAACAAAGGCCAGTCTCACAATATTGATCTCGATTGGGAGTGGTGGGAGTCGAGTGATTTATTCGTTACCGATGGATCAAAGACTAACGCTAAAAGCAAAGCCGATTCCACCGATACCGGCATTGACTTGAATTGGTGGGGGCAGGATGATGAGTTCAGTAAAGTGTGCCAGTTCCTCCAAGGCGAGTCCCTTAACGACATATACAAGAAGCAGGGGGAATCGAACGAGAAAAAAGTGACTACCGGTGACAACAAACACCAGCCAGAAAGCTCTGATGTGAGTATGGATGGCTAGACAGCCTACTTGGGAGGTGTCTCGAGTCTATTTTCGGGATTCAGAGGCCAAACTGTGATATTTGTGTTTCAGTAGATGGTATGTGATATACCATCTACTGAAACATAAAACTAATCTCTCTGAATTTCAACAATAGAAGAGTAGCTACATTTCTGTGTGGAGATGTTTTGGCCTCTGAGGCTACATTAACATCGCTACGTTTTGGTTTAAAAACTAATATCTTTTGCTACGTTTACACTGTGCATTCCCCCCTGTTCTGGTGTTTCCCCCTCTCATTCCCCTGCTCTGGCGTTTCAAACTCTCATTCCCCCTGCTCAGATGTTTCCCCCTCTCATTCCCCCTGCTCTGGCGTTTCCCCCTCTCATTCCCCCTGCTCTAGCGTTTCCCCCTCTCATTCCCCCTGCTCTGGTGTTTCCCCCTCTCATTCCACCTGCTCAGATGTTTCCCCCTCTCATTCCCCCTGCTCTAGCGTTTCAATCTCTCATTCCCCTGCTCTGGCGTTTCCCCCTCTCATTCCCCCTGCTCTGGTGTTTCCCCCTCTCATTTCCCCTGCTCAGATGTTTCCCCTCTCATTCCCCCTGCTCTGGTGTTTCCCCCCTCTCATTCCCCCTGCTCTGGTGTTTCCCCCTCTCATTCCCCCTGCTCTGGCGTTTCCCCCTCTCATTCCCCCTGCTCTAGCGTTTCCCCCTCTCATTCCCCCTGCTCTGGTGTTTCCCCCTCTCATTCCCCCCTGCTCAGATGTTTCCCCCTCCTCCTCCCCTGCTCTAGCGTTTCCCCCTCTCATTCCTCCTGCTCTGGTGTTTTCCCCCTCTCATTCCCCCTGCTCTGGCATTCACCCCTCTTTTGGTTGGTAATCGGCCACAAATGGAGACCTTTGGCAACATCAACATTGGCGCCCACGTTTCTCCATCCTGATTGGGTCGTTCTCTGAGACTAAAGCTACTAACGTTACCATGGCAACTATCAGCAGTGGGCGGAGTCTCCACGCTGCTTCCTGTTTATGTCCAGTATACCAGAATGATGATGAGATATTTTGGTTTGGGCGTTTTAGTGTAAACAGAGATTAGTTCTTCTACTGGAGCTAAAAACACTTTTGGCCCAAAACTCTGCTTAAAAACCAAAATGTAGCGATGTAAATGTAGCCTAAATCTGCTCGTGTTTGTGTGGGTTTACCCCGGGGTGCTCCGGTTTCCTCCTTCCATAAAGACAATGAAAATAAAAAAAAATGCTTTTTTCAAATAAAGGATGAAAAAAAATAATCTATATGTCCTCCATTTCCACGAAAGGGAAACCAGGTTTAAAGGTGCCCTGCCACATGTATTTCATTACTTTGTGGTGATGTCTGAAGGTCTACCGTGGTTACTCTGTAACCTTGGTTACCTTGTTTCAAGCCATTCTAGCGTGGTATAGAAAGCCTGCAGGAAGACTCAGCTCGATTTGTGCCAGTTCTCATTAATATTCAACAAGCTAAGCTGTTTGACTCTGATTGGCTAATAGCTAGCCAGCAACATGACATCAGACTGACCAGCTTTTGTAATTGGTCTGATTTCTCCGCTTATTTCTTTTCAGTGGCTAGAGCTGACAGAGGAGGTAGCAGTTCATTTTCACATTCACAACATAACACAGACACAAATGGACCTAACAGATTTCAAAAAGAAGTAAAAACGGTTTTGTGTAGCAGGGCACCTTTAAAAAAGGTATTGTTTAATTTATTTGGTAATAGCAAACATGTAAAACAATTGTCAAATAAGTAGAGTTAGATTAGGTATTAAGAGGCTGTTTTTATTTAAATGAATTTAAGAGAAACTGATGATTTTCAACCAGTTTTGTACGTGGACAGTACATGCAAATGAACCCACGCAGCAAATATCATGCAAGGAATGGATAACATTAATGTGTTCAGAAACACACAGAGCGGTGGGAGAAGTATTCCCATCTTTAACTGAAAGAGTTTTTTTTCAACCTGGACCCTATTTTCCAATGCATTGTGGGTTGACAGCAGCAACAATTCACTTAAACACAAGAACACACAAAGCCAGTACAAAGAGACAGGCATATTTTCTGTCACCAGTGTAGCATTAAAGAAATGGGGATTTAGCAAGCTAGCTAACTAGCCAGTCGTTAATGAGTAAAATGAAAGGTCTTGCATGTCGCAGACTTATTCTTATTCTTATAGACTTAGACTTATCACTTATTCCAGGTTAAGGACGCTCATTGCTCAGAGAGTGCCTGTTAGGTGAGTAGTGATTGGCTCAGCAACGTGTCTGTCAGACACAGAGATACAGTCCCCCTGCTCAAAGTGCAGCCAGAAGCCTCCAGGAATTAAAAACAGACATCAGGGTTGCGCTTTAGCTGCAGGATGGGCTCCAAAAGCTCCAGCTTGAACAAAATCCCGAATGCACAGGAGCTCATGCAGGAAACTGGCTGTGAGTTTCAACTTTTTTGACTTTAGTTGCTTGGTTTTGGTGTGCAAAATCTTAAGACAAGGAACAGTTTGTGGCAACTAAAAGAGAGAACAGATCAGCCCTAGTCAGTCAAGTCACTCCTGAATCATGAATCTGTTATTGTGTTTTTTTTTTTTTTTTTTTTTTTTTTTTTTTTTTTAGATATAGAATTTTTTTTTTTTTTTTTTTTTTTTTTTTTGTGTGTTTTGTAATATAAAAAAAAAAGGGGGGGTTTGTGTGGGGGGGGGTGGGAAAAAAAGCAACAGCTGTGAAACATGAAGCCACATCACAACAGATGTTTCCTGCTGCAATTTATCTGACTGAAAATGTGCATTCCTGAGTTTGCTGACACTTTTACATATGCACACATCTTTTCAATGTTTTAACTGTTCTCCTTGGGTCAAATTAGACCCGTTTACAAAAACTTTCAGAAAAGAACATTGGAAAAAAAGTGACAAATGTTTGAAAAAGCTACAAAAACGCAGGAGGAAAATCGTCAAAAACATAGCAAATGCTGACAAAAAATTAGGAAAAAAATTGGAAAAAAGTGAGAGAAAAAACATAGGAAAAATTAACAAAAAACGCTGAAAAAAGTGACCAAAAAAATCGGAAAAAGTGATAAAAAAAACCAACACCAAAGGTGACAAAAAGTTGTTTAAAAAAGTGAAAAAAATGTGAGAGAAAAAACATCAGAAAAAGTGACAAAAAACTTTTTTTATAAAATCGACAAAAACGTCAAGAAAAGCGTAGAAAAAGAACACCAAAATGTTAAAAATTTCAACCGAGAAAAACACAAAGTTGCACGGTCGACAGAAAGACAACACAAGGGTTAAGAGACAAAAACACGAAAAATAAGTTCTTATACACTAAAACAGTCTCTGGATGTGTTGTTATCTGCTGAGGAGTGTGTCTCTGGCCTCTCTGATAGCAGCAGGGGGAGTGTTGCTAAACTCATCAGCGTTTTATCTGCTGCTTATCCCAGTTTGTGTGTCAACAGCCTCAACTGTCCACACTGATCCAGATAACTGTGCTGCTTTAGCTGCAACTATCTCCAGTTGTGCAGAAATGTGTTTACTGTTCTATTAAAGCAGGGGTGTCAAACTAGCCAGTCGTTAATGAGTAAAATGAAAGGTCTTGCACGCCGCAGACAGGCTGACTTATTCCAGGTTAAGGACGCTCATTGGTCAGAGAGGGCCTGTTAGGTGAGTAGTGATTCAGCTACACTTAGGCCTTCATTACACCTTACAAAAAGCGTGGAGGTTGTCGATATGACTAGGTTAGATGCATGTAAATTGTTCTTTTTTTTTTGTTTACTGACTGGTTTTCGGCCCCCCCCACACACACACACACACACACACACACCCGGATCCCACCAATGCAGTAAAACTGCACATTTTAGAGTGGCCTTTTATTATGGCCAGCCTACAGCCTGTGCAATAATCCTGCTGTATAAACCTTAAATCCGACCTGCTGCAGTACAAACCAGTTGAATATAAAAGCTTGTGATTATAAAACATGTTCTAACTTTTCTGGTTTTGCTGATGTAATGTTGGGTTATTGATTCGTCTGTAATCAATCAAAGGTTTTCTGTGTTTCAGTCTCCGCTGCTCACATCCTTCGTCTGTACGAGAGGTTTGAGTTTCTGGACGTAGACCAGATGGGAGAGCTCAGGTCGGTGGACATCTGTGTTTTAACCTTTAATTATCACATTGGAAGCAAAATGTCCACGTGGACACATTCTGTGTGAAAGGTGTTTGATCCTGATGGGTTTGGGAAACAGTCAGAGGTTATTCAATAATTTTTTCTCCCGTATTTCTCATGTTTTATTTGACAAAATGAAGAAAAATCGGTGCCATGTCATTTCTCCGACAGTGTCAATAACCCGAAAAAGTCCCTTTGGTCCCACAGCCCACTAGTCCGACGTCCACCAGCGATATTACGAATCCAACCATGGCCACGCCAAGACCCACCCTTCAGTAGCATTTATTGGCCAGGCGTCCATGCTTAGGCAAGGTAACGTATAACCCCATGTGTTCAGGTCCTATCCCCTGACCAATCAGCTATCCTAACCTTAACCACTCGAGGTGAAATGCTTAACCCCAACCAATCAAGCTGCTTCGTAGGGCGGGTCATGGCGTGGCCATAGTGGGATTCGTAATTTCGCCACCAAAGGGTCGTCGGACTAGTGGGCTGTAGGACCAAAGGGAACTTTTTGTGTTATTGAGAGGTCGGAGCAATGGAGCGTCGGAGAAATGGACAGTCCCCGAAAAATCTGAAGTTTCTTTGAGGAACTTGCATCTGCAACATAATGAAACACACATTTGTGCACCCAGGCTAATGACCGGTGGTAGGAACTATTTCACAGATACTTAAAGTATACATAAAGTTACTTATAAAGTTACTTATAAAGGTCTAACTTCCAACATCCTCTGCAAAAATCCAGGATGAAGGTTCTGAATTAAGTTTATTCAACTTTTTTTCATAATAGCTGTTCCTAATATTCAACTGAAGTATTCTGAAATGATTTCAGACATCAGTTATGTTTCTGTATCTGTGTGATATATTCTCTCTGTTTGTGTTTGTGTGTGTCAGGCCTGAGGATTTCGGAGCAATTCGGGAGTTGTCCATGAACCCCATCGGAGACAGAATCATCAGTGCCTTTTTCTCTCCAGGGTGCAGCAGTTTGCTAATGTTACCCCATTTTTATACTGGATTAGATCAGATAATGAAATGACAACAATGTTTACTTACAAAAACGTTACTTTAATATGAACACTGATTAAGTTGCAAAGCACGCATAGTGTAAACCATCGCTGAGAACATGATTTAATTTCTGTATTGTTGTTTTTCAATCATAAAACTGTCTGAACTAACAATGCATAAATCAGAAGATAAAGTCAGTACTTTTGTGAACACATAAACTTTTAATCCTTCAAACGACAAACTGTAACACAACTGGAGTTATGAGAGCAGTTTATAGTCCATCCTGTGTTTGTTAATAACGTTGAACAGGAAACAGGAAACATTACTCATTACTCTTTCCGCTCTCTTTCTCCAGAAAGGAAACGGTGGACTTTGCCTCCTTTGTTCGGATTCTGGCTCATTTTCGTTCCACAGAAACCAACCGAACCAGAGATGGAGCACAGCCGGAGCCGGCCAACAGCAGGACCAGGAAACTCAAATGTTAGTCCACTTTGGTTTGTTCTGCTTAAACTTTTCTACTTAGTGAGATGTGATCCACTAATGTCCCTCTGTCTGTCTGTGTGTTCAGTTGCTTTCCAGTTGTATGATCAGGACAGAGATGGAAAGATTTCACGAGAAGAGCTTCTTCAGGTCTGTTAAACTCATAACTGTGTATCTGCACAACTCTCTAAATAAACACCTTGGAAACAAACAAATGGTACGACTCACACTCTGAAAACTGCTCCAGACCGATGGGTTTCAGGCACATTTATTTAATGGAGCATATGATTACTTCACTATATTAGATATTAGATATAAGAGTACTTTGCAATGCAAAAACAGTGCAACTTCAACAAAATATTTGCATCTTTCCTGTTCCGTTCATCTATATGATTAGTAATGTAGAAAAATGACCCTACATGAGGTTAAACAAATGGGGCTAACGGTGCAAAGTTTTAAACAGCCTCCTCGAAGGCATTTGATATTATTTCAAGTTACAAGACATCCACCACTAATTATCCTTTAAAGCAATCCCTTAGCACAACTAAACTATCGGTATCAATGGGAATGACAGAAAGATATAACAGTGTATCATCTGCATATACATTGAAATATATTATGTATATAGAGAAAGGAATTGGGCCCAGAATCGACCCTTGCGGCACACCACAATTATGTGTTATAGACAAGGAAATTAAGCTTCTAAGTTCCAGAGAAAAGCACCTGTCAGAGAGTGAGATTGCTTTCACACCTACCTTGTTTGGTATATTTAAAAACGTTCATATAAGCTGGTAAATTCACTGCACAGAGAATTGATGTGGTGTGTACTTGTGTCACAGGGAGAGGTGGACCTCACATTAGGAGAAGTAATGAATTCACTACAACCTATCAGTAATGCTGGTAGTCCGGTTGGTTTAGGGCAGTGTGAAAGTTCATCCCAACTCTGGTGCGGATCAAACAAACAAACTCTGGTCTGCTGAAAATCAGGGCTCTGGGTTCGCTTCCAAGTGAACTAGAATCCGGTTCACTTCAGGTGAGAACGCGATCCGACCCAAATACAGGAAGTGAACTAAAACCAGAGCATTAACTAGCCTGCAGTTTCAACCATGCATACAATTTACAGACTTATGTATGATTTAAGGAACGATAACTTTCAGATCCATAACTTGTTATGAGCACACATCGCTGGTCGTCTGGGTGACATCATCCGTCTGTGTGACATCATCATCTCTCCCTCTCTCTCTTCTTCTCTCGCTGTCTGCCAGCTGCTCATTGTTCACCTTCTTCTTAAATATTACAAACACTAAAGCAGAACCAGAAAACCCAAGACGCTATAACTTTGGTGTTGCTCCATTATTTCTTAGACCAGAAGTGTCAGCGAGTTTCGGATATTCTGTCCAATAAACAAATGACCGTCTCGATCGCGTGACGTATGTTTACAGTGTTTGGTGCGTTTGACAAATGAAAAATGCAACAGTGCTGCAACTTCACCCCAGAATTCCACAGAGTCCACCAAACTATAGTAGTGAAAGCACCCTGAGGATAATGAATAGATTTTAACTACTTAAAGGTGCCCTAACCAATGTTGGGTGACGTTACTTCTTGTTGACGTTCAAAGTATTGTCAAACAAAACGGAGGCTAGCTTGCCCCTCCCTCCTCCTCCCTTTCATGCTTCCTGAAACAGTCATGAACGCATATTGTGGAGTTAGCCTACATGCTAACGCTGCTGCGGTGATGGCTCAACCAACTCCTTATTGGCTGGAACACTGTTTGTTATGTTTGGTGGTGCAGAGGCCCGTTCCAGAAAGCAGGTTTAGTGAAAACTCTGAGTTGGTTAACCCTGAGATGAGGGAAACTCTGGGTTTTCCGTTCCAGAAAGAGAGGTAACTTAACCTCAGAGTCAGTTACTATGGTAACTGAGTCTGTGAACCTAACCTGGTCGGGAGCAGGTTTTCTTCAAGAAACCTCGAGTTTCTCTCAGTCTCCTGACTGTGAGAGAAACTGGGAAAAAAACTTGAGTTTCTCTCATTCTCCTCCCTCTCAGAGGGAGGGGAAACTCATTTCCTCATTCATTCATTCAGTCTGTATCAGGCGCATTTTAATGCAGTTTGTTATCTGCATGAATAAAAAAAACGTATTGGTTTATGTTAGGCAGACTATAAAATGTTTTTTTCTCAAACATGTCGTCCTTTTGTCGACGATCCCGTTGATGAATAAGCTGTATTAATTCACAGAGAGTTTACATCGGGAGATGATATTGAGTCCCAACTATAGATGTTTTTTCTTTTCCACATAACCGATTTGAGTGGTATTTTTTATCACAGTCTATTAGGTATGCAGATACCTTATCCTTCCACTAGTTCAACATCGTGGACAGGCTTTAACATCCCAGCAGATTCTTTGTGTCGCATTTCGTTTTTTGCAAACAGCAGTTTTCTTTATAACAGCAGCGGATCATACTGTAATAGTAAAGCCACTGTATGTAGAGCCGTCAGAAAAGTGTGATTGCTCTGAAATGTTTTTGTAGTGTTCCCTGGACACAAACCAGTGAGAGCCATTAAAAAGAAATAAATGATTATAAATTATAGTTCTGTTAATGATCATGGTCCTGCAGCCTCAGAATGGGAAAGTATAGTTTACTTTACGCCCGCAGGATTGCACCTGAATAAAATCATAGGTGTAGCCTACAATTCCAGTTTTCACCAGTAGCCTAATATTATAAGTTAACTGTGATTAAATATGAAATTAATACACTGTTAATGCGTACGCATTGACTCGAGCAGCAATTTTCTCCCACACCAATTCTCTCTCTCTCTTGCAGCAGCCGCTGTCTTGCTTTTTTAACGAAATGCATGTTCAAACTCGCTGTTTGTGCGCATGAGTATTTCCGCCGACCCGTTTGTTTGTGGTTGTTACCATGGTGAATTGTAGAATCATGGCTCCATTCATGCTGCCTTATGTGCACGCACGTAACCCTGAGTGAACCTACTCCGAGCTGATTGAACCAACTCATATAAGCTGTTCTGGAACCGAAAACTCTGAGTTTTCCATCTCAGGGTAAATCAACTCAGAGATCAGGGTTAGACTCAGAGTTTGTTAAACCTGCTACCTGGAACGGACCCCAGGTTGGCGCAGTTTGTTTTTGTTGCCGTTTGTGGAGCCTGGGCTGTCTACAGAGACCACGTTTTTTTTGTGTGTTCAGGGGACAGGCAGCTAGCAGGTAGTGAGGAGATGTTTTTTACAGTGTGTTCAGGGGACAGGCAGCTAGTGGATAGTGAGGACATTTTTTTACAGTGTGTTCAGGGGACAGACAGCTAGCAGATAGTGAGGAGATGTTTTCTGTATGTGACAAAAAATTTTGTAAGCCTAAAAAACGCATGACATCGCTTAGAGCCCCTTTACCCCTAATGTTGTCCTCGGGTCAAATTTGACCCATTTTCAAAGTTTCTATTTCAGAAATATGGGTTTCATTCAACCAAAGTGCCCAAAATTAACATTAAGAATAATAAAATGGTTGCAAAACAGTATCCTGACTGAACTTCGACATAAACCAGTTTGTGATAATCCATCAACATATGTTGCTCTTATCTTAACTATTAGTCAAATTAATGTCTGCTTTTTAAACTCAGAAATAAGGTATGATTTCATATAAATTAGGTTTATTGACTGTGAATTCCAAAAGTAAGTGTATAACTAGTGGTAATTGGCTGGAATGAAGTTGACTTAGAAGATGTAACACAGAATTGGGTGATCATTTATACTTTATGAACAGACTGGCTCAATTTTGACCCAGGAAGACAACACAAGGGTTAAGAAGCAAGTCGTTTCTGGATGCGATGATTGACCGGTTGCTAACTGTGACTGACAGGTGCTGCGGACGATGATGGAGATGCAGGTAACAGAGGAGCAGCTGCAGAGCATCGCCGAGCGAGCCATCCAGGAAGCCGACCTGGACCAAGATGACGCCATCTCCTTCGACGAGTTCAGAAAGGTGAGAGTGGTAGGGCTGTGCGATATGGAAAAAATCAAATATCACGATATTTTTGACCAAATACCTCGATATCGATACCACAATGATATTGTAGTGTTGATTATTGGTGCTTTCACAAAATATTTACATAATGAGATTTTTGATAAATAATCATCAGTAATATAGATATAATGACTTAGTGGGTAAAGGCAAATAATAGAACAGTTACAACAGTCTGGTAAGTTCAGAAAATGACATCACTTTACTGTAATGCAGCCTTTAAAACCAGGAAAAGAATAATGCCATATTACGATATCACGATATCCAAAATCTAAGACGATATCTAGTCTCATATCACGATATAATATCGATATATTTCCCAGCTCTAGAGAGTGGTCGACTAAATTAGGGACCAAAGAGAAAATTGGGGATATTAATCTAAACCTAAACACTTTAGATTTTAGATTTAGATTAAGATTCAACGTTATTGTCATTGTGCAGAGTACAAGTACAAAGACAACGAAATGCAGTTTGCATCCAACCAGAAGTGCAAAAACAAGCAGAAAAGTGCAATGTGATATACAAGTATTAGACAGGTGGGGCATAGGCAGGACAAGAAATATATTGCAGTGTTATAAGACCACAATACATATGGTTATGTAATATGAACACTGTATGGACAACATATACAGATATGTGCAATGTAGTAGCAGTGACATACTAGTAGTAATAATAATATAGATATATGCAGTGTATTAACAGAATATATAATAAGAGAAACAGTATAAATATGGATATTCTGAATGAACCATATAGACAGATATGTACAGTGTGTACAGCTATGTGCAGTGTGGTACCATTATAAGAGTAGTAAGAATAAGTATGTGCAGGATGAATAGTATGAAGAGCAGTACAATATGGCTATGTATAGGTGTAATTACAGTATGTACATGTGTAAAAACATAAATAAATAAACAGTATGGGTGGGGTAGGGTAGTGCAAATTATTTAGTGCAAAATATTTTTGTATTTAAGTAAAAGTACTTTTGTGAGGATGAAAACTCAAAGAGAATTTGTTTGCTGAATTAACTTTAACTAAATAATGAAATAAACTTGTTATACTGTTATAAATTATTATTAACATAGACGATGCTAACATCAACACAAACCAACAGCTTCCAGTGTTTCCAAATACTCAAATACTGAAATATCATCAAATTAACTTGTTTTCATCTATGGTAGGAAAAGTACTTATCATACTTTAAAATTAATATTAAAATGATTACTTTTATTTTGTTTTCAGTCAATGGAGAAAGTGGACATCGATCACAAGATGAGTATTCGCTTCCTGAGTTAAAGACAAGGCGTCAGTCGTCTTGTTGTCTTTCTAAATCCTGCTAGAGGAGACAAAGATGGAGACACAACAAAGTGTGTAGTGATGTTTTGTCTTGTAAATTCAGTTCACAATATTGTAGAAATATATTGGGTTTAGAATAAGAATGTCCTGTAGCCTGGGATGGCCTCGCTGTCTCCTCCTGATACATTTCATAAACATTTGGAACAGAATGCACCTAATGAAATATCTAAAAGTAACAGACAATCTTTAGGCCATGAGAGAAGAATAGAATGAGAGCGATCCCAAGGCTAGCGCGAAACTTCTCTATCTTCTCGGAGACAGAAAGTCTGAGTGATATCCAACCGATTGGCGGCCCAGACGCCATGGCGGGAGGAGGAACCTGAAGATGAATAAAAGAATAGGGAAAAGGAAGGTCCGGTGTAAGACCCGGAGAGACTTTGTTGGTGGCTATGGAGAGAAAGTCTTGAAGGAGCGGCTGATCCATATGCATATGGTGGTCTGCTTGCAATATCATTTTACTAAAGATTGTTATAGTTTAACTGAACGAATCCTGAGTATTCATTTCCTGGTCTGCCTTTCAATGTTCACAATAATTAAAGGTGAAAACTTGAGAAGTGACCGGTGGAGTCAAAAAGACTGGCTATTTGAGCCGGAGTAGAATCGGTCGCATCTTTTCCTACAATATGAAGAGAAACAAGTAGGACGGAAGAAATCAGAGTCAGCACGGACCATCCACGTGCAGCCCAAATACCGTATTGACCCGAATATGACACGCCCCTGTGTTGTCCGCTTTTCTGTTCACATGAGGAGAGCCATAGACCCCGCGGATCCAGGCGACTACACAGACCAAGTGTCACTCCTCGTGTGAATAGCCCCTTTATGCTTCAAAAGTATTATGACAAACTTGAGACTTTCTTCACTTCATATGAACACCATATGTGTTATTCATGGCTCAATTCAAACATTCTCTACCTGTTCACTACCGTATTCTTTTTTTTCCGAATTAAGCTCCCATCGTGGTCCACCAGGAGAGGGTGGACTTCACCTTTCTATGGGGGAGAAAATCTAATTTTTGAAAAGGTTTTCAGTCTGAGAATCTTATGAAATGTTAAAATGAATGTTAAGGTTGGAACTGTCCGCCTGTAATGAAGTATCTTTGTGGTTTTTAGTAATAACTAACCAATGCCGATGCAGATTTTGGCTCATGAATATCAAAACACTAAATAAACAAGTTGTCTCCAGGCACATGTTATTATTATTATTTCAAAGATGTCAGGACCATCAGGATGTGATTATCACTTACACATTGTCAGCTGTGTTAAATCTGAATGTTGATCACATCCCATTGGTTCTCGCCTGTTCTGGTTGGCAATCCATTTTTACTGGGAACCAACAACAAGATGAGGCAACTGCTCACTAGATGCCATCACACCAAGACCCTGGGTCTGCCGAGGATTCTTCCTAAAAAGGGAGTTTTTCCTCGCCACTGTCGCATTAGCCACTGCTAATGCTTGCTCTTGGGGGAATTGGGTCTTTGTAAATTATAGTGTGGTCTAGACCTACTCTATCTGTAAAGTGTCTCGAGATAACTCCTTTTATGATTTGATACTATAAATAAAATGTAATTGAATTGAAATTGAATCATCATCATTCAAAGCTGGAACCACTTTATTTAGGGATATAATAATGCGGGTACCGGTGCACACTTTTGAACAATGTTGCCTTTAAAGGCCTTGTGGTGAAGTGAGTATGCTTGTTTGTAGAAACCAATAAGGAAACTCCAAGGCACTCTCTTTTAGAAAAATACTAAGCCTTTATTTATGGCTTGGTCATCATAAATCTTAAAGTACTCCGACGCGTTTCGGCATACAAGCCTTCGTCAGGGAGTCAATCAATTTCCAAAGCAGGAAGAGACCTTCTTATAAGCTTTCAAACAGACCAATCGACAAACGCAACCAATCAAAAACCTCCCTTTTGGTAGAGGGAGGTTCAGAGTTGTAGGATTATAAAAAGACCACTAGATGTCCTCCTTGGTATTAAAAAATTGTAGTATTTGACTACAACCCAAGGTTACATTCAAAACATGCACAGCACAAATACAAAAAGAGAAAGAGATAGACCCAACTGACAAATAAACAATGTGGTTTTAGAGAAAAACACTCAGATCAAGTTCTTCATTTAGGCCTGGATAACTAGTAGCCTGCAGTTTATCAATCCAGAAACTTTCTCTCTGGTTTAGTTGTTTTTGTCTGTCCCCTTTCCTGAGTCACAATGGAATATGATCAATTCCACAGATCTGTACGGTCGATGGATCACTATTATGGTGTTCCCTGTAGTGCCTCGCCATAGGATAGTGTGGTGGAATTTTTCTCACAGCAGCAGAGTTTAGTAAATATCAATGATAAAAATGAAAACGAATAAAGACTGTTTGAGAATTAAACCAAAGTCTGGTCTTTGAGCATTTATTATATTTTGCAAAATATGAGAATACAGATTCAAAGGTACATGCAGTACAACTGAATGAGCATTACTAAACTAAAATCTAAACATCACATCATCATATAGTCAAAACCTCTCTCAAGCCACCCCTCTAACTTTATCTTTTAGCCTGGCCATAGTTGAAGAAAGGACATCACAAAAAGTCAAACCATCCTCACCTTCCTCCCTGCTCTCTGTTCCCTACATTAGCCTAAACAATAGTTTATCTCAGGAGGCAGTAGGAGACACGGTTTGTGGCCTTCTCGACTTTGTCTGCTAAAAAGTTAACCAAAATGAGAAGCTAGAGTTCATGACTGCAGCTGTCCCTCTCTGGTCTTTAAGAGTCTAAGAGGAAGGAACAGCATTTTGTGGAGGTTTAAAACAATCTTTAAGCAAATGGTTAAAATCATTAATCCATAATGGTTAAAATAAAATTTGCCATCACAATAGTTCATGTTGCCCGTGCGAATTGCATATTTATGTTCTACCAAACGGTCCTGTAAACGCCTCTTAGTCCTTCCTATATAGAACACTTTACATTCAGGGCATTCCAGTCTGTATATAACAAATACCGTTTTACAGCTTATGAAGTGGTTGATAGTAAACTGTTTTAGGGATACAGTATCAACAAAGGTTTTATGCTGTAATACATTTGTACAATGATTACAGTGTTGACATTTATATGACCCTTTGGGTTTAGATCCCAACCAAGTTTGTTGGCCTTCTGGTTTCAAATGGCTGCAGACCAGTTTGTCTCGAATTGTAGGACATCTCCTGAAAGTGACCAAAGGTGGCTCAGGAAAAAGCTGGCCAAGCGCCTCATGACTTTCAATAATACCCCAATTTTTTCTTATTATTCTCTTAATCTGGTCTGCCTCTGTACTATATGTGGTAACAAAAATGGGTCTATCTTTTGTTGGTTTAGGTGGATTTCTTCTAGAAGTGATATCCTATTTGCAGATTTAGCCCTGCTGTATGCTTCCTGGAGGGTTGTGTTTTTATAACCCCGTTCCTTAAAGCGTGACGTCATCTCTTTTGCTTTACACTCAAATGAATTGTCTAGGTCACAAATTCTCCTGACTCGCTGGAATTGTCCGTATGGAACATTTTCCTTCAACCACTTAGGGTGAAAGCTTCTAGCATGAAGAATAGTGTTCCTGTCAGTAGGTTTTCTAAACACTGAAGTGTGTAGGGCCCCATGATCGTCTTTGAATAAGGTCAAGGAAAGTAATATAATCTTTACTGTATTCCAAAGATAGTTTAATGTTGGGGTTAATGTTATTCAAATAAACATGGAACTCTTTCAAATCTGACTCTGAACCAGACCAAAACAAACAAACACCATCAATGTAACGTCCCCACTAGATAATGTTTTTAAAGAAGGCATTCTTTTCCTGGTTTAAGACAAAATCTTCCTCCCATTTTCCCAGAAATAAATCTGCATATGATGGGCTGTAACAGGCCCCTATAGCACAGCCTTTTATTTGTTTAAAGGTCTTATCCTGGAAGATGAAGATATTATTATTCAATGTCCATTTAGTTAATGACAATAAAAAATCAGTGGGTGGCATTTCCGACTCAGATCTCCTACTTAAAAAATGTGTCAGAGCTGCAAGACCCTGCGTGTGTTCAATATTCGTATACAATGCTTCTACATCCATAGTAACTAGATATGTATCAGAGCCTATGTTTTGTAGTTGTGTGATCTTATTCAGAACATCTGTGGTGTCTTGGACAAATGCTGGGAGTGAAGACAGACAGGGTTTAATAAAATAGTCAATGTACTTAGAGACTGATTCAGTCAGACTATCATTACCAGAGATAATAGGTCTCCCTGGAGGGTTATCCACACACTTATGGATTTTGGGTAACATGTAGAATGATGCCACTCTTGGGTTTTCATTCCACAGAAAATCAAGTTCAGATTTAGAGATCCAGTCATTGTCTTTGGCCACATGTAGTAGTTGTTTCAATTCCTCTTTAAGAGACTCAATAGGGTTAAATGTCAGTGGTTGGTAAAACTCTGTGTTGTTTAATTGACGAAAAGCCTCTTTTATGTACATATCCTTTCCCCAAATTACCACCTTTATCTGCATTGTTGTTGTATTGTCAGTTCGGAAAGTTACACAAATTTGCCAACACAGCCCCCCAAATCCAACGTCAGCAGGCTGCAGAGTTGACGACGCTGTTCCACAATCCAACAAGCACTTTGGTTGCAGCATATTGACACCTTAAAGGGATAGTTCAGATATTTGGAAGTCTGTTTATATGATCTACTTCTCCATAGTCAAGTGTGTTAGCTGCAGTAGATGGTGGTGGTGGCACGGCACAAGTTTGGAGAAGCAGGCAGGAGTACCAACACGCAAGCTAAGCAATGTCCTGCTGTGGACGGGGGCAGCAGCTAAACGCATTTTAGATACCTAAACACATCTATATCAGTTTAATTGTATGCTATATTTATAATATTTCCAGCTATTACCTTGCTGTCAGACAGCCCTTTACGACGGGGAACTGAAGCCGTTATCTCTGCTCTCTTCAAAGCCACCAATTCAATTCAATTTTATTTATAGTATCAAATCATAACAAGAGTTATCTTTACAGATACAGATACATTAGGTCTATACCACACTCATTTACAAAGACCCAACAATTCTAGTAATTCCCAACAGACTACTTTCACAAAAACAGACATTTTACCTACCTTAATAGAGCAGAATTCGGAAGTTGCTGCTCTACCGCTGCCTCCATCGGTTAGTTTTGCTAGTTCCTAACCCTTTTAAACACCAAAGTCACACAATAACAGAAACTAACTAACCGATCGAGGCCGCAGTGTTGGATGGGGTTGAGTTTCCCATACGCACCCTTTAGCCCTCCCCCAGAACATTTCATCCATACAAATAACCCCAATTGTGGATTTTTAGAGTTTACAATCCAGTTAACTGTGTTAGAAACTGTACAGAAACTATAATTTCTGTAAAATTAAATCCAATACATGGCAAAGCATGTCGAAGTTAACACTGCCAGACTCTCAAAATACTGGAAACAGCCCATAAAATACCTCCCAAATTCAAAGTCAAGTTCTTCACACCAAACCGGGAAAACCATATCTTAATGGAGCTGGCTTTGCACATGGGGACATTGTGATGTTGAAGGGGCCCAAAACAAACTGTTGGTTCAAAGTTGGAAGAACACCATTGTCTAAAACACCAAACTCAAGGCCTGGGGGCCAAATCCGGCCCATTGCAGATTTTGATCAGGCCCGCATATCAATTTAGGTTCTCAAATATGTTTTTTCTTTCTTAGTTGTTCACCAAACCAAAGAGATGGAAAACTGTCTTTTCAAACTGTCATTACATGACACTCAAAACAGAGTTTGGCAGGTTTGCTGACTTTAAGAGACTTTTCATTTTCAGGGTGTAAAAGCAGGTTGCTGTGAGTCAGCTGTGTGGTAGCCATGCTGTTAAAAATGTAATCTTTGTTTAGCTTGATTTGCTTGATTCTATGATAGCTAAAGAACCTTTTTTTGCTGACTTTGGTAGGGCTTTATGTACACGAAAATGCAGCAAAATCGTCATGGAAAAAGTAAAAAAGCACATGTCAGGCTCTTGATGTGATTCTTATTATGCAGTGTGGCCCTTAGTGAAATTGAGTTTGACACCCCTGGTCTAAAATATCATTGTATGCTCAAAATGTTTCTTTCATGGGATCTAAGAAGGTTTACAAAAGTATTGTAGAGTTTGTAGACAGGGCTGTCCACATACTTTTGTGTAATAAGTATGTGTTTTTAAAGTTGAATGTAAAGTTAATTCACGTAAAAGCATTATCACAGAAATAGTGTCCAGTTGGTGCACGTCCTGCTTAAGACCACTAGGTGGAGCCATTGCTAAACATTTCCTCTTCTTCTGGCAGCCAGCGGTAGCGGTGCGTAACAGCTGGAGAAGATCAGACACCTTAAACTGCCATCCCAAACTGTGATCCCACTTCATTTTGTTTCATTGGGAAACTGATTTAATTTGTCTTGGAGCCACATCTGTCAGCATCTATCAGGAGGTTCTTCTGCTGTGTTTGTACTTGTCACTGCTATTTGTACTGTAGGCTGAATGTTAAGATGTTGGAAATGTTTCCCTTTGTGTGGAGCCTGAGCCCTGAGACTCTGTAGGTATTCATCTCACGCAACCATGTCCTCCTCCTCCTCCTCTCCTCCTCCTCTGGATGAAGATCAGTGAGTAAGATGAGTGATCTGAATGAAAACATGCAGACTGAAGAGAATATGGACCCTAGGGGTGTCACGATTTCAATTAAAAATTTAAAATGGATCGAAATGAATTTTCGGGTTTGGACTATCAAAGTCAGAAGCAGAATTCCTCTGCTGCCACAAGCTTATCTATCGCTGCAATCTCCCTGCTGTTGAAAAGGCAGGTCTTGGCTGATTGACGGGTGTTGGCAGCATGCTCTTTTCATCAGCCCTAGGTGTCACTCAGGGTCCTGGGGGACTTTAGCAACTAGCTTAGATTGGATGTTGTGTTCGTGGCAATGGAGAGGTGTTTGTGCCCTGGGCACAATTTACACTTTACAATCATGCTGTTGACCTTTCGCGCAACTAATTTGAAGTAATAGGCCTCCGCGGTGGAGGAAATTAGGGAGGCAAAATACTTTTCTGTAGTTGTCGTCTCAACCTCAGACCTGTCCGACGTTCATCAACTTACTTTTATTTTCAGATTTGTTGACAAGAAAGGGAAAGTTGTTGAGCGTTTTCTTGCTTTTGAGCCAATTGAAAGCCACACAGGTAAAAGTTTGGCAGAATGCGTTGTTGCCATCGTTGAGAGCTTAGGCTTCGAGCTGTCAAATTGCAGAGGCCAGTCATATGACAACACCAGTAATATGTCTGGAAAGTATATTGTACTTCAAGCACATCTAAAGAAGAGAAATCCTTTAAATCATTGTGAACCCTGCGTAGCTCACTCCCAGAATTTAGTTGGAGTCAACACCATAGAGGCAAGCAGCCCAGAAGTTGTAAATTACTTTACCATGTTGCAGTCACTGTATAAAGTATAGCCAGCTCAGATGAGGAAAAAAGAGACACAGACATGAAGCAGGGGTGCTGTGTGCGTTAAGTAGAAATATCTAGAATTTTCATTTATGGCCTTTTTCTGGGACATAGTCCTTGACAGATTTCAAGCAACAAGCATAATGCTACAAAAAAGTGACATCAACATTTGGACAGCGGTGAATCTACCTGAGTCATCGCGTGAGTTTGTTTCCACACAACGTGATCAGTTTGATATGTATGAAAAACCGTCTCTGAATGTAACAGGTGTGGTCCACACCTACAAGTGAGAGCTACAGTGAAGCAAAAAATGGAAAACCTTTGGAGATGAAGGGAGTGAGCCTAAAGCCCGGGACACACAGGGCCGATTATCGGCCGTGGGACAGTCTGGCGAGGTCGGTGACTCGAGTCTGTTCGGTGTGTGTCCCGTGACGTCGTCAGTCTGGGGGGCTGTTGGCGTTCATTTTGGCCGCCCTGACATCTTCAGTCTGGGGGGGGGCAGTCGGGACTCACCCGGAAATGGGGAGCAGGATGAGGTGACTAAAGTCTCTCAAAATCTGATGAAAATCTTTTAAACTGACCTTTGTTGATCTGAAATGAAGACAGATTCAGCAACTGCACGGCCTATTTCTCCCTTAAAATGTTTTCAGAATCATGTTTCGGTGAACTATTTTAGTCCAATATGAGATCGTATTCTGAACGAGCCGCCATGACAGTCTGGCTTTGAATTTCCAAAGAAAACAAACCCACGTGACGCGTTCGTCCAATCAGCAGCCGGTTTTCATTTCTTGGGCAACAATACAGATTAGCGCCGCCTGCTGCTGTGGAGATGTATTAGGTTTCTCAAGTCGGTGTCGCCTCAGTGTGTCCCGAGGCAGTTTTTTGGACCTCGGGGACCCGACTGATCTTCTCCACTGGCTTTTCTGCCGAGGGTCGGCCATCTGGCTGGTGTGTAACCACTTTAAAGAAGAACCAAGCAACCTACATGATGGGAGGAAGAAATTCCAAATAGGCACGTTTTATGTAGTCATAGACAAACTGGTCAGCTGTCTTGATCATCACCTGTCCGCCTACAAGGAATTGACGGATATGTTTGGAGTTTTGTTCTTGCCAGAAACAAAACAAGCAACAGTGAGGTCACAAAACGCCAATGCACTACTCTGTGCATATCCATCAGACCTAAACAGCAGCTTTTGTCAACGAGCTCATACAATTCAGATCATTCATGTGTGAGCAAGACAAGTTGCCATCAAAGATGCTGAGCACCGTGTTGGAACTTGGCCTGCAATCCGTCTTCCCTGATGTGTACGTGGCCTTGAGGATGTTTCTCACTTTGCCAGTGACAAACTGTGAAGGGCAGCGCTCATTTTCCCACATGGCGAGAATTAAAAATGAACTGAGAACGAAGAAGGATGAGTCCACAACGCTTGAACTCTCTAGCAATTCTGGCAATATATTCGGATCTGGTCAGAGACCTGGACTCTACTGAAGGTCGTGGAGGAGTTTTCAAGGAGAAAGGCCAGAAAAACAGACTGCTGCATAATGTCCCAGGCAGGAAAAGTCCCTTTTGCAGATTAACTGGTGGATTTCCACTTTAACTGCCAGTAAGGAGGGTGGCCAGGATGGGAGGTGATGCAGCTGTACCCAACCTAGTAGACTGTTGATCATCTGTTTCTTCATGAAGGGAAGAGAAGGTCAGTGAGAGAAAACTCTGTTCTGTTTCGATGTGGCTCAATTTAGTGTTAATGTGACATTTCTTTGAAGAGAGAGAGAGAGAGAGAGAGAGAGAGAGAGAGAGTTATTATGGCATTGATAATATTGCTGTTGCTGTTTCTTATTGCATAGCTGATAGATGTGGAGATTGTTTAATATTACTTGTGCAGCCATGTGTTGAAATTCAGGTTGTGTTTGCTAGCAACGTGCAATGCCAGTAAACAGCCTAGCGCTGTGGAGCCACGTGCTTAGCTATTAAAGGTGTATTGCTCCATTATGGATGTGTGTGCTGTAATAGATGTATGTGGCTTATTCTCAGTTTGTGTTACTGAGCAATAATATGTTATATTTATGTTAATTATTACAGAGAAATTAATGTCATTCTTAGTATTGTTTCTTGTTATATGCTATTCATAGTAAGTCAGATGTTTATTAAAGGGCATTATACCATGGTCTGGGTGAATACTCGATTCTGATTGGCTGCAGTGTGTCCATTAAAAAGTGATGTAGGACACCTAGTAAAGGAGTTCGGTGAAACTGACTGTTTACTGTTCTAAATGAATGCGCTACATTTAATCAAAAAGGAAATGTGGATTTATTATTTCCAACTCATCCTCTGAACACCACAGGATGGCGCTAAAACACACAGGCTGCAAGAAGTAAGTTATACCATAGACTTAATATATATTATATATACTATATTATGTCTATAAGTTCTACTGGCCCTCTGGACTGACTTTGTTTCACAGAGAATAACGTTATCTCACATCCCGTTCACTGTTCAGCCCGCTGCTTCAGGCTGCGCCGCTGCAGCCGACAGTAACGTTACACATCGCGGATCAAATTCTTCGTAAAAGTCGTTATATTGTTTTGGGGACAATGACATGGCTGGATAGCTAGCTTGTCTTGTTGTTCAACATACTGTCAAATTATTTCTACTACTTTCCAACTGTACACAATGTTATTGACTTTGGATCTTGCTAGCATATCACAGTACATTTTAACTGACTGATCTGATCTGTAGGACATTTTTAAAAGTACTTTCACTCAGGGTTTGACCAGCCAACATGGCTAGTAGATTTTTAAAGTTACCAGCCAATCAGATGTTCCACTAGCCAAGTTTGTTTTTTCCTAACTAACTTCTACTACTCACTTTCAGCTCCTCTGGTTTAGCTCGTAATCTATACCACGCACGCTAGGCACGTAGCCAACGGTGGTATGACACGTCATGACAAAGTGTTCAGGGGAAATGTAGGATTAGAGCTACAAGCAGTGATGCCAGATAAAGATTACGTTTCCAAGCCAAATGCACACACAAAACCAGCCAAATGTCTTGGTGCAAAACAGACCAATATGGAAAAATAGGCCGATTCAAAGCTGCCAAAGTTAATTTTCACGCGGATTTGGGGGATTGGCTGGTGTCAATTTAAAGCCCTGCTTTCACTTTTACTCAAGTGACATCTTGCAGTTCCCTTTCCATCCCCTGCTGAACTGATCCTGGATCTGCTGTCTCTGTACTTCACAAACCATCTTCTCATCTCAGTCAGAAGCAAGTTTTAAACAACAACAAGACAATAATAAACTTGTGGTGGTGATGGTGCAATGGATATGACACATGCCTTTGGTGTGGGAACCCTGGGTTTGATTCCCACTGTGATACAGTGCCTTGCGAAAGTATTCGGCCCCCTTGAACTTTTCGACCTTTTGCCACATTTCAGGCCTCAAACATTAAGATATAAAACTGTAATTTTTTGTGTGAAGAATCAACAACAAGTGGGACACAATCATGAAGTGGAACGAAATTTATTGGATATTTCAAACCTTTTAAACAAATTAAAAACTGAAATATTGGGCGGCAAAATTATTAAGTTAATACTTTGTAGCGCCACCTTTTGCTGCGATTACAGCTGTAAGCGCTTAGGGGTATGTCTCTATCAGTTTTGCACATCGAGAGACTGACATTTTTGCCCATTCCTCCTTGCAAAACAGCTCGAGCTCAGTGAGGTTGGATGGAGAGCAGTTTTCAGTTCTTTCCACAGATTCTCGATTGGATTCAGGTCTGGACTTTGACTTGGCCATTCTAACTCCTGGATATGTTTATTTGTGAACCATTCCATTGTAGATTTTGCTTTATGTTTTGGATCATTGTCTTGTTGGAAGACAAATCTCCGTCCCAGTCTCAGGTCTTTTGCAGACTCCATCAGGTTTTCTTCCAGAATGGTCCTGTATTTGGCTCCATCCATCTTCCCATCAATTTTAACCATCTTCCCTGTCCCTGCTGAAGAAAAGCAGGCCCAAACCATGATGCTGCCACCACCATGTTTGACAGTGTGGATGGTGTGTTCAGGGTGATGAGCTGTGTTGCTTTTACGCCAAACATAACGTTTTTGCATTGTTGCCAAAAAGTTTGATTTTGGTTTCATCTGACCAAAGCACCTTCTTCCATGTTTGGTGTGTCTCCCAGGTGGCTTTTGGCAAACTTTAAACGACACTTTTTATGGATATCTTTAAGAAATGGCTTTCTTCTTGCCAGATTTGTAGTGGTCTGATACTCCTTCCATTTCAATATTATCGCTTGCACAGTGCTCCTTGGGATGTTCAAAGCTTGGGAAATCTTTTTGTATCCAAACCGGCTATAAACTTCTCCACAACAGTATCTCGGACCTGCCTGGTGTGTTCCTTGTTCTTCATGATGCTCTCGCGCTTTACACGGGACCTCTGAGACTATCACAGAGCAGGTGCATTTATACGGAGACTTGATTACACACAGCTGGATTCTATTTATCATCATTAGTCATTTAGGTCAACATTGGATCATTCAGAGATCCTCACTGAACTTCTGGAGAGATTTGCTGCACTGAAAGTAAAGGGGCTGAATAATTTTGCACGCCCACTTTTTCAGTTTTTTATTTGTTAAAAAAGTTTGAAATAGCCAATGAATTTCGTTCCACTTCATAATTGGGACCCACTTGTTGTTGATTCTTCACAAAAGATTACAGTTTTATATCTTTATGTTTGAGGCCTGAAATGTGGCCAAAGGTCGAAACGTTCAAGGGGCCGAATACTTTCGCGAAGGCACTGTACATCCACCAATGTGTCCCTGAGCAAGATGCTTAATCTGTAGTTGCTTCAGACCTCTGATATACAGCAATTGTAAGTTGCTTTGGTTAAAAGTGTCAGCTAAATGACATGTAATGTAACTTCAGCCAGAAACTACAGACACAAAAAATGAAAACTCTGCACATGTTGAGTTTAAACTTTTCTTCACACTTTTTTACATATTAATCGTTGCCATGTTGAAAGCAGGACAACTTGTGATTACATCCGATCAGAGAATTGTACACAACAAACATTAGTGTTAGACGGAGGCGAGCATTGCTCTCCACGCAATAGACGGAGCCCGTTCTTCGCTACGCTTTCTTCTGTGGCATTGAGGCAACGAGCAGCCAGTACAGAGAGTAGCAGGTTCCTGTAAAGAAGACAAACACACGCATAATGTAGCGGACTTAATGTTGATCACTTGCCTTCACTGTGTATTGATTTTTAATATACATTATATTCATTAGTTTATTTTTATACTGTTGATTGTCTCGTTTTAAAGCAACACGCCGACTTATTGGGACTTTGTCTTATTCACCGTATCCCCCAGAGTTAGATAAGTCCATACGCACCCTTCTCATCTCCATGCGTGCTGTTACTCTGTCTGACACCCCACTGCTAGCCTAGCTTAGCACAGATCCTGGAGGTAACCGGCTCCATCTAGCCTACTGCTCCCAATAAGTGACAAAATAACGCCAACATGTTCCTATTTACATGTTACAAACAAACCGGGAACTATATTCTCAGTAGGCGAAGCACTGCTACTCTCTGCTACTTGGGCGGAGTGATTTGCTCGCAGCACCTGAGAAGCCCCGTGGTGAGGAGCAGAGAGTGCAACAATGGTTTTCAGGTGTTTTCAAGTAGCAGTGCTTCGCCTTCTGAGAATATAGTTCCCAGTTTGTATACAGTTAGAAGATGGCTGTGTCTCATGTGACCTTGTTATTTGTACACGCTGTGACTATACAAATCACAACATGTAAACAAGAACATGTTGGCGTTATTTTGTCACCTTTTTTTTTTTAAAGATTTTTTTTGGGCAGTTTAGGACTTTATTTCCACAGAACAGATGAAGATTTGAAAGGCGAAAGAGAGAGGGGCGAATGACGTGTAGCAAAGGGCCGCAGATCGGAGTCGAACCAGCGGCCGCTGCGTCAAGAAGTAAACCCTCTATAGATATGTGTGCCTGCTCTACCAACTGAGCTAACCCGGCGACTTAAGTGTCAGCTTTGAGAATGTTGCAGACCAGCACATTTCAAGTAGTTGCAGGTTTCAGCTGTCTGCTTGCGAAATCTTTTGATTCTGAACTGGACTTGAGAAGAATGTCTTTCAGACCAAACTGGTGAATTTCTTCGCAGGTTACCTCCGAGAGTTAGCGTCATGGTCGCCCGGTAGAGCACGACGTCCAAGGTTCCTCCCTTGATGTGGACCGGCAACCCGTTGTCCTCCTGTAACCGTGGAAACAGGACAGGGTTAAAACGGTATGTGCTAATGTGTTAGCATGATATCACTCAGCACAGTAAGGAGCTTTAGGGAGACGAGTCTCCAGGGTCCAGCTATCATTGGATAATCAGTCATTCATTTATAATATTTTTTATTTATATAATTTATAATTAGAAAATAAAAAAAAATTAAAATGTTTCAAAAGGAAAAAACTGATCCTGGTGTCAGGATCAGAAAACGAAAAAATCTCCGAAAAAAACATCCCGTGTTTTTGTTTTTGGCAATTCCTTTCATCGTTGTTCGTTTTGGAATGAAAAAGTCTGTTGTTTGAAAGGGAGCGTGCCTATGTTCCCACATTTCTAAGATTTTTTCTCACATTTCCTTTTTCATAAATTTGTATCAGATTTTATTGATTTTATTTACTTAAACCCAACTGTCCCGTTCTTCTTTACCTAAACCCAACTGTCCCGTTCTTCTTTACCTAAACCCAACTGTCTCGTTCTTCTTTACCTAAACCCAACTGTCCCGTTCTTCTTTTCCTAAACCCAACTGTCCCGTTCTTCTTTATCTAAACCCAACTGTCTCGTTCTTCTTTACCTAAACCCAACTGTCCCGTTCTTCTTTACCTAGACCCAACTGTCTCGTTCTTCTTTATCTAAACCCAACTGTCCCGTTCTTCTTTATCTAAATCCAACTGTCCCGTTATTATTCTTTACCTAAACCCAACTGTCCCGTTCTTCTTTATCTAAATCCAACTGTCCCGTTATTATTCTTTACCTAAACCCAACTGTCCGTTCTTCTTTACCTAAACCCAACTGTCCTGTTCTTCTTTACCTAAACCCAACTGTCCCGTTCTTCTTTACCTAAACCCAACTGTCCTGTTCTTCTTTATCTAAATCCAACTGTCCCGTTATTATTCTTTACCTAAACCCAACTGTCCCTTTGTTCTTTATCTAAACCCAACTATCCGTTCTTCTTTACCCAAACCCAACTGTCCTGTTCTTTTTTACCTAAACCCAACTGTCCGCGTTTTTTTTTACCTAAACCCAACTGTCCCGTTCTTCTTTACCTAAACCCAACTGTCCCATTCTTCTTTACCTAAACCCAACTGTCCCGTTCTTCTTTATCCAAACCCAACTGTCCTGTTCTTCTTTACCTAAACCCAAGTGTCCTGTTCTTCTTTACCTAAACCCAACTGTCTCGTTCTTCTTTTCCTAAACCCAACTGTCCTGTTCTTCTTTACCTAAACCCAACTGTCCCTCTCTTCTTTACCTAAACCCAACTGTCCCGTTCTTCTTTACCTAAACCCAACTGTCCCGTTCTTCTTTACCTAAACCCAACTGTCCCATTCTTCTTTATCTAAACCCAAATGTCCCGTTCTTCTTTACCTAAACCCAACTGTCCCGTTCTTCTTTACCTAAACCCAACTGTCCCATTCTTCTTTATCTAAACCCAAATGTCCCATTCTTCTTTACCTAAACCCAACTGTCCCATTCTTGTCCCATGTGTCATGTAAACGTACCTTTCATAAGCCCACCAACGATCTTTTCCTAAACCTAACTGCGTCAAACGTGACACCAATAGTCCCGACCCAGCACATTTAGATAAAGTGGGTTTAGATCTGACGCTAAAGGAGACATTTAGCATCAATAACAAAAGCATTTTTGCGAGTTGGGAGTGACAATGTGTTGGACCCTCCATCAGGAAGTGAGGAAACACCAACAACATTATAAACTGTTTTTCTTCAGAAAAGCCTGTGTGTGTTTTCAGTGGAATTAGGGTGTCTCACAGATTCACATCTCAACAATATTGAGGAGGTTTTAAATGAAATCTGCTGTGAATATTCATCATCCGTCTTGAGTTCTCTATGACTGTGTTACCTGGAAGAGTTTCTGGGCCTCGGGGACTTTGTTCTTTAGCTGTCTGGCAGAGCTGCTGAAGGCACGGCTGGCCAGAACTGGAACCTTCTGGAAATTACAAAGAAATATGAATCTTAAGTTTGGAAGAGTGCCTGCATGAAGTGCAGTTACAAGACAGAGAAGCAGTTTAAATGCCTCCCAAAACTCTAAGGAATTCTCTGTATAGTAATATATAGTTTCCAGTCTCCTGTTTGTGTTCAGTGGAGACTTTAAAGCCATAATGTTAAAATGCACTTCCCCCGCTCACATCTATTCCCCGAAATATTCCACCAGGTTTCCATGTCTTCTGTCAACAGGATTAACAACATGATGATTTTCTAGACATCCAACTTCCAGCTCTTCCTCTGCAGCTACACTGGAATTGAGCGCTAACCGTGTCATCATGCCTAGTGATAGATTTCCTGTAAAGACTGAAAACAGCGCCAGCAGTATAGAGAGCGAAGTCACGCCTTCTACTTCCGGTCCATGGGACCTATCTTTCAAAAAATATGAACGAGGGTCAATGGAGAGATAATAATTATTTGTTGATCCCGTTTGAATTGAGCCATGGATTACAAATATGATGTTCGTCAATTTAAAACATTATTTTTCAACCGAAGAAAGTCTCCGTTTATTGTTAAACTGTTGAAGTATCAGACTGTGAAAATACGTAATTATTAAGACTACAAACTTCATGGATGACGTCCCGCTGAAGCTCCGATGTCTGTGTGTATCGTGCACGAGATGTAACATTACTCTAATGAGCCGAGGATCTCGCTTGTTCTTTTGATTCTCTGCTGAAAACCCTTGACTGGATAAAACACAGCAGTTGAAATAACGTTACAGGTGTTGTGGAACAGAGCTAAGCTAGCTAGCTAGCGAAAGCAAACCAAGCATCAAGATAGGTGAGGTAGATTGTGTGAAACGGGAGATGTAGTCCACTGGGAGATGTAGTCCACTGAGCGGTTCCACACAAAACTAAGTGGTACTACGACAAACCTACGGGTAACTGAGACTTTCTTTTAAATAATCTTTTAAATTGACCGAACATCATATTTGTAATCTGCGGGCTCAATTCAAACGCGGATAAAAAAATAATTTGCCTCTCCCCGTTCACTACTGTTCATATTTTTTCTGACTTAAGGTCCCATGATGAGGTCCACCGGAAGGGCGGGACTTCGCTCTCTATAGGTAAATGCTAGGAGCGCCCGGTAGTGTAACTTTGTCAAAAAAAAGGTAAATATAATAATCAAAAATACTGAAAAATACGACGGAGCATTAGCATTAAGAAAATTAATTAATTAATTTAATTAATTTTTTCATTTTGCATTTTGAGAATAAAGTCGAAATTTCGAGGATAAAGTCAACATAACAAGAATAAAGTTGAAATAGTTTTTTGAAAATAAAACTTGATATTTCAAGAATTAAGTCAGACTTTTGAGAATAAACCAAACTAGCTTTACCTATAGTCTGCTACAAAATGCCTTGTGAAGGTCTATATGAACTCGTGAAATTCGGTTTTAATAACAAGGAAATACTCTTCTCTTCTCTTTTAGCGCATGAACACAGTATGGTGATAAGTATTAGGACTTTGAAGAGATTGTGCCGAGCGGGTGATAATTGTGTCCGTTCAGAAGGAGAAACCACACAAACTTGGAAGAGGTGGCTGTATTCCTGCAAACTGAAATAGCTTGTAGGCTAATGCAGTGGTTCCCAACCTCTTTTCCTTGGCACTCCCCCTACTCATGTCTAAGAAAATCTGAGCCTGAAATTGAAACTGAAATTGAGGAAACTCTCGAGATAGAGTTATCAGCACTTTTACGTTTCTCTGCCATGTTTCATTTATAAAATAGTGATGCCGTGGCGGCAGGAAAAACGAGGATGATAGCAGCTAGCAGCTAACAGCTAGCAGCTAACAGCTAACAGCTAGCAGCTAACAGCTAACAGCTAGCAGCTAGCAGCTAGCAGCTGACCTGATGACAGCAAGGGTCCTAGGTTAAGAGGTCCCGGAGGTTTGGCCTACAAAGTAGCCTGCCAACAATTTTAAGTGAGAACAAAAATATTTTTTTTTTCATACAGACTTTTGTATACTTTTGTAAACGCATGGACTCCACAGCGAGACAGGTGAAGGACGAAGGGAAAGCGATCGCCGAGACTTGTATCATTTCTGCTTTTTCCAGACCGGAGGAGACCGCTGGGGGCTGACAGCTGTCACACTGGTTACCATGGTTATATATACTGTATATATATATATAGCTCTATGTTTCTTAAGTTTGACCTTTTTAATACTCTGATATGAAAGTGATTCTCTCTCTTCTCCTTTTTTTGATCACAAGAAAAGACATCATCAGGAGCCAAACTGCAATTAGTCTGACACTTATACAGTCATATATCATCATCATTATAAAACTTTTAAACTCTCACTGTGAAAGAAGTTGGAGACCAACGCGACTTTTCTCATAGCTTTGTGGGAGTTTTGCATGTTTTTATGGGTTTGGCACCATTATTTTCACATTGAGAATATAATGAATTGCATTGTTAAAATGATCTACAGCTAGAAACACAGTTATCTGGTGATGTAATCCTAACTGGGCAGCTCTTAATGCAAGTGTGAATAATGTTTGAACTGGGTCTGCTACATCAAGAACGAAAATATATAGTTTTTTTTAAATTGTTCTAACTTAAAGGTCCAGTGTGTAACATGTTTAGTTGTTCATTCTCAAAATCTGTGTTGCCCGTGTTCACCAACTTGTCCTTTTTCATCAATATTTACCACCACCATCAATTCCAAGTATTCCTATTGGGTGGAAATTTTACATTTGCGTTTGCATGATGCATAATGTCTTTGTCATGCATCATGCATCATGCATCATGCATTTTGCATCATGCATCATGCATCATGCATTTTTGTTTGGTTTTGTTTGGTTTTGTTTGGTTTTGTTTGGTTTTGTTTGGTCTTTGGTTGTTTGTTTTTTCTATGTCACTACTATGTGTACCTTTTAATGTAAAGTAGTGAATGAGCACTGTATGACTGCTGGTTGTCTTTGTTAGTCTTATGTTACCTGCCTAGGGACTGCAGATGGAAAGTAGTTATTTTAACTAATTCTGGCATATTTACATGGTGTTTTTATACAACTATGTTCATAAATATGCATGGTCCCTATCAAATAAATGAATAAATAAATAAATAAAAATGAACTGGGGTAGACGCTCCATATTCATGCTCCATCTTGATATACGTTAGCCGGTAAGGGACATACAGGACCTACTGCTCCACCTTTCACGTTTTCGCTGTCACATGATAAACTCACAGCTGCTGCTAATGCTGCTAACGAGTATCGTAGCTTCCAGGCCCCCCGGCAAGTTTGAAGAAGGAAACATGGAGGACCACACATATTCAAAATCCACATTTGAGAAACAGGAGTCTTCTTCTTCTTCGCCCAGGAAGCTACAGCTACGGCTACCGTAGCTGTGATACTTTGAACTGCGTGGCGCGAGAGAGTTGATTGCGATATATGATCTCAACACTGGCCCTTTAAGTGGATGACTCATGGTGGAGTCCATACCCCAGCTACAATAGTCTCGCATTACCAGATCTATCTCCACAGCCCTGTGGAGTAAGGTCTGGCCACACCACAGATGCATTCTGGGATATAAGGGGAAAAAAAACTCTGGGTTGTTTGCATTTCTTTAAACTAATCCCAATCGTCTTAAGTGTCTTTCCAACATTATGGAAAGTATTCCTACCAAGATAGACCTTTATATATTAAGACTAAGATACTTTTTTTGAACAAGAAACACAGCTAATCCCACCAGACTCCATTTAAATAAACCGCAATTGTACCATCATAAAACACACTTCATTCAAAGTCCACAGAAACTAAATAAAACTATGAAAAGCCATTTTGGGTCATCTGGTTTGGTTGAAATAAACACATAGTTTACCGATTTACATGTGGAAATATTCTGGCTCTATAAATGCTAAAAGTGTAGATTATTTAAATGGAGTCTGGTGAATTTAACCAGACTGATCTCATGAAGTGGCGTATGTATGACACGCCAATTCGTATGCCATTATTGGCGTGTTATCAAGACGCATAGTCACTTTTTAGCATGTTTATCAACGCCGTTTGGCCTCCATTGACTTACATTATTGCGATTGCGTGTGAATTGACGCCGTAGCGAGTAGTATGAAAGGGCGAAAACCCAACCGTCACTTTCTTCTTTTAGTATATCCAATCCCGTTGTAGTGGCTATTCAGCTTCAAAATTATAGCCACTTTCCCAGCAATAGAAGAGCGGTTTTAACGCACCTTTGTTCCTCTGTTGTTGATCCAGGCATGTGGTCGTTGTAGAAAATATCCTACCTATAGAAATAAATCTTTATCATCCTACCAAAACGTTGTAGGCTAATGTGAATCATGCGTGTGTGAATCAGGCAAAATAAAACAATACTGACTGGTTTCTTAAATTATATCAAATAAGATGAAACAGGATGACTAGATGTGTGGTTAAAAAAAAACTGTGTTTGGTCTCAACTAAAAGCTAGGACTTCCAAAAGACCCCCACACCTGTCTCCAACTTGCCTTTATCAATTATACCACACCCACAATTACCATGGTGTGGCTAATCTGCCAATCACTGGCCTAGCTGTCCATCAAAATCAGTGGATCAGAAACTATAACCAAAATATGGGAAGTCTTAAAAATAATACCTATTGCCTTTCAACATAAATAAATATGAGCAAAATCCTTTTTTTTTTTTGGCTCTTACACCCATTTTTTACACCCTTTTCCTAAACCCAACCGTGTCGTTGTTGTCCCGTGTCCCATTATTGTTTTCATAAATCCAACCGTCCTGTTCTTCTTTCCCTAAAGCCAACCGGAGCTCCAAATGCAACGTACCGTTCTAGCGGAGACATACACGGTGTAGACATACATACGGATAGCTCAAAATGCGTACAGATAACAGGCCACTTGGCTTTAGAAAGTGGCGTGTATGTTTACGCGAAGTCATGATATCACGTTGGTTTAGCAACGGAGCTCTGTTGTGACACTTAAAATTAAAAATCGGTGCACTGACTGCAGCAAAAACAACACTTTTAAGTGGAGGAAAACTGACGATACACATTTGTCCAAATAGGGTTACATTGCTGCCCAGCTGCCGGTTACAGTGTTCTCGCTCAATACTGGACCAATTTAAAAGATTTTGGATCACATTTGTCACTAAAATGTTTGCTATTAGCCAAATAAAGGAACCGATAAACTTTTAAATCTTGTTTTCTGTTTGGAAAATACATGTGGACATAGGCATATAGATTTATTTAAATTTGTTTATCCTTTATTTGATTGGTGGGAGGAAACCGGAGCACCCTGGCGTAAACCCACAGAAACACGAGAAGAATCAGAGGCCAAAACATCTCCACACAGAAATGCAGCTACTCTTCTGTTATTGTAAGTCAGATAGACTTGTTCTGTGTAGCATTAGATGGTATGTCCAACCCAGTCTCACAGCAGTTCGTGAAATGGTCACGTTATTTAATCTATTGATTTGTATAAATTTTTCGTGGTGGTCAGCACGTTTTTTTAAACTAAAGTATTTCAATGGGAAGCATGTTTCGTGATCACAGCACGACTACGATAGCGAGTAGTATGAAATGAAGAAAATCTGCGTAGGGAGGTTGGTCGGGGTGGTGGATGGGTCAAACAACACAGGACTTTCACACCGGAGACTGGGGATGGTCAAACATGGGAGAACCCTGACGAACTCCCGGCAAATTTGAGATTCAGAGAGTCTGTCTGGCCAAGAGCCCATTCAAACCCATTTTACAATGTCCCCAAAATCGAGGCACCAATCACAACCGTTGAGGCGGGCTTTACACCAATCACAACCGTTGAGGAGGGCTCTACACCAATCATCGTTGGTCTGATTGGTTGAAGGACTATCCAATTGTGTCCAGAGGCATTTGAGTGGCGTCCGTTGGTGACGCCCCTTTGGAAATGAACTGTCAATGAACCCAGACCCACTCTCAGTTACAGCTGAGAAGGGTCTGTGGGGTCAACCAGGCTAGGGATCGTCTCCCACATGTGACGTTTCCTTTCCCCGTTGTTGTTTTCCTAAACCCAACCGTCCCGTTGTTGTCTCGCGTCCGAATATATCTCATATAATATTTATATTGAATAAAGAGACCGTGGATCGTGTCCAGCGTGTGACCTTTTGTTTCCCCGTTCTTTTTTTCCCAAACCCAACCTCTGTATAGATGCTTCCCATTACGAGCTGACCACCACGGAAAAAAAAGAAAACGACATAAACGTGTCCGTGTACACAAATCAATGGATAAAAAAATGACGTGACCATTTCACGAACTGCCGTGAGACCGTGTTGGTATATCACATACCATCTACTGAATCACAAATATCAGCGTTTGGCCTCTCAAATACCTAACTTAACATATATTAGCTTTTGGCCTCTGATTCCCGAACATGAACCTGAGACGCCTCCGAGGCCTTGTATTTTCTGATCCGTCTGATCTTTTCGTCGATGTCCTTGTGGGGATCGCCTTTGCTTTCTGACTTCTCTTGGGATCCATGGGTGATGAACGTATATAAACCTTTTGCCTCCCTATCCATCCCCCACCACTTCCAGTCGATGCCATTAGCGCGGGAATCGGCTTCCCTTTCGGCGTAGCTTTTTGATCCATCGCGGCCGAATAAAGCATTCGACTCCCACCACTCCCAGTCGAGAGCAATATCGCGGGACTCGCCTTTGCTTTCAGAGTTATTCTTTGATCCATCGGCGATGACAGTGCTGTTCAACTCTTCGTCTGACTCCTCGTGTTTGTTGACGTTATCACCGTGAGAGGCTTCAGAGGTCTCGTAGGTCCTGTCGGCTGCCCATCCATCGAGGCTCATTTGAGAGCAACCTGGCTGTGGTTCATCCTCCTCACTGGTAGTCGAAAACTCCCGTTTGCTTTTGGACTCGTTGAATCCATGGGTGATCAAACCCTTCAATCTCTTCCAACGCAAACGCTTGTTCGGGAGGATTTGTCCAGCACAGACCTCTGCATGTGTTGAAAGGTCTTTCTCCCTTTCCCTAGTGTTCTCTTCAGGGACTTTGATATTTGTTTTTATCTCATTTTCTTGGAGTACGGTGTTATTCAACGGGGGTAGGTTTTCGGCCTGGAAGACAGCGTTCTTCTGACGTTCATCCTCAATGATTTTCTTTAGGCTTTTAATCTGTTTTCGGAGAGCTTGTTTGTCAAGCGCATACTTACCTTTAAGATCCTCCTTTTCTGCCTCTAGGACAGCATTCTTATTGCGTTCATCCTCTATGTTTTTGTTAAGGATTTCAAAGTTTTTTCGAAGAGCTTGATTGCTTCTCCAAACGAGTTCTAACTCGAGGTTCCTGTAGATTGCTTTCTTGTCGTCGTCTTTCTCCTCAAACTGCTGCTTGAGATCCTTGATTTTTGCCATGAATATGGAGATCTTATAACGTTGCTCGTCAATGATTTTCTTCAGACTGTCAATCTCAATTTGGTGAGCTAGTCTCATTTTCCAATCAACGACCGTCGGTTGGTTTTCGGTGATGTTTGAATGAGTGAGAGTCTCTGAGAGTGTCTTATTATCATGCTTATAGGCCTGTTTGTCTCTTTCGAGCTCCTGTAATTCTGCCTTCCCTTCCTCCAACGTATCTATGGCGCACGCGATATCCATGTTCTTTAGTTTTGTTAAGTAAAAGAAATACTTGTTGCAGACAGACGTATCTATTTAACACTGCGCGTGTGCCGTGAGTTGTGATGGTAAATCACAGATTCTTCAGAGATGAGATAAAACGTGGTGCAATGTTGAAAAGATTGTCTGACCAACAATTCCTGTCAACAACTGTGAAATGTAGCGAAATGTCAAATGTCCTTGGACATGTAGGCTAAATGTTGATTGATTGATCTTACATTAAGTCTTACGGCACTGAAAGCGTCTGACGCACGCTTTTTGAAAAAGTTTTTAAAAAAGTTTTTAAAAAACGACTAAAGAAACTGCTTTGACGCGTCTACTCCAACGTGGTTTTGATTTAAGAGCGCCCAAAACGAGAACCCAGCGCGACCGAAGCTGATTTTTTTCAGCAGCCAGACAGAGCTACTGTAGTACGCTGCGTAATGACGTGATCAGAATCTAAATGTGTATGAATTATTTGATATCCAGGCACTTTACTGCCAAAAACTGTTGTGCACGTCCGTCTCTCTGTCTCTCTTCGCCGTCTCACTGACAGACTAAAGTTAGTTAGTAGTTAGCAGGCGCGAGAGTAGCGCGATAGTGCTGCACACCACGGAGATCCCCTCTACAAACAGCCTTCTATTTATATATATGCTTTTACGGTGAAACACGAGAGCAGAGGATGTTAATGGTCGTGTGAATCGGGCTCTGAATTCGCCACGGCAGCTGAGTGTCCTAATTTTCTTTATTAAGCCTAATCCTTGTGATGGCGTAAATAAATTACTTCTTAATATCATTACAAATTTAAATAACAGGTAATATTATGACAGAAGTTTAACGCTCCCTGTCTGATATGGACCAAAGTTAAGTGCAACCACTGAAAACCTTTGCCTCAATAGCGACCTTTCTCTAAAAAATACCGCTGGTTCTGTGGTGTTGGCGTTTCGAATCCGATGCCTGCAGTGCGCCACAGAAGCATCAATGGACACGTCAATTATCGCATTCGGTGCGTTTTTTTGGACCTCAAGATCAAAGCCCTGCAGTCATCAGATAATGATGTCACACGGAATCTCACACCAACGGTAAAAAAGGGTTCCAACAGGAAGTGATGTCACGCTCTGTTGACCGTTTTTCTAAGCCCTGCCCCCCATAGTTACTGTTGCCGTGCCTGTCGGGAAGGGATGGATCCTTTAAATGAATTTCAAATAAAAACATGATTTAAGAAAAAAAAAAAATTGTGTAAATCAATGGCTTTTTTTTATGTATTATTTTTTGGCCATTTTTAAGCCTTTATTTATATAGGACAGCTGAAGACATGAAAGGAGAGAGAGAGAGAGGGAGAGAGAGTGGGAGTGACATGCAGCAAAGGGTCACAGGGCGGAGTCAAACCGGCAGCCACTGAGTTGAGGAGTAAACCTCTATATATGTGCACCTGCTCTACCAGGTGAGCTACCCAGGCACTCAGCTTCATCCGAAATTCCACACTAACATGTTATTTAGTAGCTATGTATGTCCGAAACCTTGGGATGAAACAAATTGGACGTGAATTGCATACTATTTTCGGTAAAATATTACACAAGTAAAATTTCAAGCCAAAAGGAATACTTGGAATTGACGGTGGTGGTAAAATATTCATGAAAAAGGACAAGTTTGTGAACGGGCAACACAGATTTTGAGAATGAAGAACTAAACACGCTACACACTGGGGACTTTAAAGTGAGTTACTCTGCCGGAAATATAATTTGCTTTGCCGATTGGCTTAATTTCTGCATTATATTGCATCTTGAATCCTGCGTGTGGTTTCCTACAAATGTTAAAAAAACATTTCATACTGAACACAGTATGTCCACATAGTGTTCATTTCTCAGTTGTAATGTGTGCAAAGTCTACATGTGACAAACAACATGGTCAGACTATAGCTGGTCGATAGAAGACCAAAACCCACATGACTCCACTGTGGAAATCACAGCAGGCATTTGGCACAGTTTACACACACACACACACACACTGTCTTTCCCTTCCCTGCTTCCTGATTGGTTAAAGTGTCAGGTTCAGGGGCTGTGATTGGCCGTCAGGAGTGTCACGTCCGCAGCTACCCGATGTGACCTTGGTAGACGGTTAAAAAGTCATGCAGCTTTTCTTAAAGAGACAGACTGCTGCTGCTGCACGTTGAAACTTCACGGTCAGAGGAGGAAATGACTGAGCTGAGCTGTGTCCTTCCAAAATAAAAGATCTGTCTTAAAGAAGAAGAAACAAGAAGCTGACTCTTTGAAAACACTCTCAACATAAAGTAACTTTCAGGGAGCAAACACAGGTCCAACCACAGTCAGCTTCCACACTTTTAATGAGCAAAGTCATAAACATACTGCACATATATATCTGATCCTCCAGAAAAACACGATTATGCGATTGCATAGTTCAACGCATAATCAGTCAAAGTCCGCATATTTATTTGGGGGGGCGCATTTTTTCAAATATGCCGCACTTTCGCCGCATAAATTGCCGATTTCCGCACAAAATATGCGACGCTTGCATGATGTCATAACCCCTCGCATTTTAGTTGCAAAAAAGTCCCGTAATATATCTCAGCAGAAAGTTGAAAAATGTTGAGTTTACTTCACACAAGGGCAGCCATTTCCCCCTGTTGCCATGGAAACATTATGAAGTGATGTAATTACACGATGTGAACATCATCGAAAAGCAGGATGTTGGGGGGGGGGGTCACTTTTTTTTCTCTTTTTCATCAAACCGCAGTTTTTCCAAGTTCCCGCAATTTCATCACATAAAATTGCTGGAATATCATATAGAGCATATTCCATCGCAGTTTTTCAGAAAACTTGCCGCATAATCAAGGATTTTGGCCCGCAATAATCACAAAGAAACTCCAGAATTTTTCCGGAATGACTGTATACTAGAGCTGAAGATCTTTGCCCGGGCCCAACGGGACCCGATGGGTTCGGTCTTAATTTCTATCATTTTACACGGGCTCTGGCTTGCGCTCCAGGTGGCGTGGTAAATGAGCGGTCAGGTGATGCATATTAATTAGCGTGTAAATGGATGCTGAGGAGGTGAAACGGAGGCTGGCCTCTGGAGGACTTTATTTTATTTCTTCGTTCCAACTTCCAAGTGGCCGATAGCCTCCGTTAGTCACGAATAAATCTGATATATGACAAATAAAGAAACGAGTTAAAGTGAATGAGGGGTAGGAAACATTACAAGCTTCGGTTTCATCCTGCTCCTTTTCGGACAAATTTTGAAATTAGAAATTGTAATAGTATTTTTAATATTTGTAAACACTGTATGGATATTGTTCTTTGTCCTTTGTGTGTTGCTACACACTTTTTATTTTATATGTATAGGTATGTATGTATGTATGTATATGTATGTGTGTATATATATGTGTATATATATATATATATATATATATATATATATATATATAAAAGTGTGTGTGTATGTTTGTGTAAATGTGTGTATATGTACGTGTATTTGTGTGTATACGTATGTGTATGTATTGTAGGATTTTAATCTAAAATGTGACCGATGACCGGTCTGGCCCTAAAAAGGCCAGACTTAATCTGACTCCAATTCTATGGTCACTGAAGAGTGTTCGTTTACTGGTAGATCAGAGAAATAGACTCAGGATTCAAAATAAGACTCAGGATTCGTCCAGTTAAAGTTAATAACAAGCTTTAGTGAATGATATTTGCAAAATACAATAAACTTGTGCACAAGGATCAGATTACTTCAAGATAAAACAGCCTATCGCTAAAACCCCCAGCATCTGATGCCGGCTAACCCAGGACCTTTACTTTTTATTCCCTCTCTCTGCTTCATCCGTCTAACGATATGTAACACATTGTATAAACGAATGACCTCGACTTCTCATTCCCAGCTCATAAAGACAAGCTGCTATTGTTAAATTTGAACCTCTGTGTTTTTTTAATCTCCTTCAAATTTACAGAGTTCTCCAAGAGTCAGGTCATTCCACTATACTTTGTGTCACATATCACGCGCTTACAAAACACTGACCTTGTTGCCTGTTCCCCCCTTTGATCAGAGAAGACTTTTTCATTTCAGGCATTATCTCACCCTACTTTTGTAATGTCAAATCATTGTAGAACCAGATGGCCTCTCAAAACCCAGGGAAACGAGACAACAAGGTCAAAATCAGGAACTCTACAATCCTGTTAGCTTACTCTCACAAATATATTCTAACAGTATGCATGTGTGTATATGTATATATGGGTACATACTGTATGCGTATATGTATTTTTTTAGTTTTGTTCAAAATAAAAATAAATGAAATGAAATGAAATGAAAATAAATGATGTTAAAAAATGTATAAATTACTAATTCTTGACATAAGGCAAAAGAGCTGTGTGTGTGTGTGTGTGTGTGTGTGTGTGTGTGTGTGTGTGTGTGTGTGTGTGTGTGTGTGTGTGTGTGTGTGTGTGTGTGTGTGCGTGCGCACATTTTAATAATGTCGCCCTGTAAATGGGTTCGGGCTTTTAAAAAGCTGTCAATCAAAATGTAGCCTACTTGTCGGGCCCGAACTTTTAAGGCCCGATTACAACTCTGTCCTATACACGCTAAAACTACTGTTTATTTCAATGGAGTCTGGTGGAGTTTGGTGATGTTGATTTCGGGGCTTTTCCATGTTAAACTAAAAGGATCTTACTCTTTAACAGAAAGGTCTATCTCTGTAGGGATCCTTCCCATAATGTTGTCAGACACTTAGAATAATAATCTGAGTCTTTCAGCGGCAAAAACAGAACTTTTAGTGGACGCAAAGTGAACATTTGTCTTACAGGGTTGCATTGCATCTCGGTTCACTGCCGGGTTGCAGCTTTCTCGCTCAATACTTGACCAACTTCACATATTTTTGTTCACATTTAGCCACGTAGACACCAACGCATGCAAAAGCTTGTCATAGGATTTCAGATGTAACATGTTCATCTGAAGTAAAGTATAATTACTTAAGTGCAGTATTTTGTGTAATAAAGCCTATACTTTCCCTCCAACAATGATCAACAGACAGGTATAATATTGTATTTGTCATATTTGTATTTGTGAATACCGTGCTGCAGGCTCAACAAGTTGCTGTGTGTGTCGGGTGTGTGTACGTGCGGAGCTGCATCAGGACTCGGCGATAACAGGTGAAGACAGACAGTCATGTGAGGCGATCCTGCAGCCAGTGTGTGTATATATAGTTCACATGTTTATCTCGTATGACACCAACAGACACACACACGCACACACTATAGAGTAAAATACAGCTTCTGAGAGGCCGACACAGTGAAAGTGCTACACTTCTGTCCTACCAAGTACAAAGTTCAGGCCTTATCTCCCTTTTCTTCCTGCACAAACACACACTTTGTTCTATCTTTTCTCCTGCTGATCTCGTCTTTTAGTGACCGACCTGATGCCAGGAGCTCGACGCAAGACCGACACAAACAGAGAAAGAGAAAAGAGAGGAAAAGTTTGAAAGAAAATGCAGTAGTTTTACCAGGAGGTGGTTCATGTCTGTGGCTGTGTTGTGTTTCGTGCTCCGCTGCCTCGCTTGCTTCACCCTGACAAGGACACGTGCGCACGCAACACACACACACACACAGACGTACACACACACACACAGACGTACAGTATCAGTGTTTTTGAATGTCTGCCAAACTACGATATGCTGCAGAGGCCAAACTGTGTGCGCTTGGCAACACAGGAAACAAGCCTAGTTATTGTTATTAAGCTGTTAATGTGATTTATTAGTGTCCTGAGCAGCACCGTGTTACATGCACATTTTATTTTGATGTGTTTTTAGGGTGGACTAACTGCAGGTCAGTCTGAAATGATTAAAGACCCAACAGTCTGGATCGTTTCCAGTTTCTTAAATTGTGAGAGGAGACCGAAAGAAAGAAAGAAAGAAAGAAAGAAAGAAAGAAAGAAAGAAAGAAAGAAAGAAAGAAAGAAAGAAAGAAAGAAAGCAGGGACAAAGAAAAACAGAGATACAGAAAGAAAGAAACAGAAAGAAAGAAAGTAAAGAGACAGAAAGAAAGAGACAGAAAGGAAGAGACAGAAAGAAAGGAAAGAGACAGAGACAGAAAGAAAGAAACAGAAAGAAAGGAAAGAGACAGAAAGAAAGAGACAGAAAGAAAGGTAAGAGACAGAAATATAGAGACAGAAAGAAAGAGACATAAAGAAAGAAACAGAAATAAAGAGAAATAAACAGACCCCGAGCAGCTGGGCGAGTGGGTGACTTTCCGAGGGATGGCGTTAGATCTAGACCTGGGAGTGCACATGATGACGGTCGCTCTAAACCGGAGCATCTTCGCCTCTCTAACAGTTTCTCCCTACTCAGTGATACACCCGCTGAGAAGCCAGTTCTGGTTATTGGGAGCTCTATACTGCGACATGTGAAGCCAGCGGCCCCAGCGGCTGCAGTCATATGTGTCCCCGGGGCCAGAGAAAAGCTGCTGGCTAAAAAGAACCGTAAATACAGTAAGATCATACTTCACGTAGGGGGTAGGGAGAGTGGGGACAGTTGCAACGTGTGGCAGTTGCAACATTGCTGATTTCTCCAATCAGGAATGAGCTAGAGTCATGAAACTCCTAATGCACATGCTCAGTAGGCCCCCTCCATCTTTCTGGAAGTTAACAGCCACATGCCATTGTTCCTTACGGGAGAACTGAAATTCAAGTTGAAAAAGTAACTTTTTTTAAGACCAGATTTTTTGTCATACTGTCTAAACTGTTTAAGTATTGATCTTTATCGTTATATAGTTTGAATGTGCAGTTTCTTAGCTCGTAACAGAATTAGGTACCATGTGTTAAAGCTAATGTGTTTTAGGCTAGCATTGCTAGTTTTAAGATGGCTGCCAGGGGGTGGGACAGTTGCAACGCATTGTTGCAACTGTCCCCCTATGCAACTGTCCACACATGGTGTTGCAACTGTCCCTCATGACAACAATAATGACAATTAGATAAAATTGATATAAAAGGCAATTCAGTGGTTTGATAACTCTAGTCTCAAATAAGCTGAAAAAATATTTGAATAATTATGACGAAGTATGAGTTTTATTACATCTAAATGACTGTTGCAACTGCCCCTCGGTACTGTTGCAACATTTTTCAAGGTCCATTTAAGTACAAATTACTTTCATATTATCATATGTACACATGTTGCAGCAGTATGGGCAAGTAGGTGACATATATGGGTTTAATATATAATTCTTTTTGTCTTTCTAATACAAACGGTTGCTGAGAAACTGAAGGAAATGTAAAAAATGTTCAACCGCCCCCCTAATGGTCGTAAATCGGAGATCACTAAAATTAATGTTGAGTCACTTTGTGCAAAGACAATGTCGGACTCAGTAGTGTTCTCTGGACCCCTACCAAGCCTGACCAGCGATGAAATGTACAGCCGTACGTCATCCTTCCACCGCTGGTTGTCGGGGTGGTGCCCGGCTAATGATGTGGGCTATGTGAATAACTGGAGGGCGTTCTGGGGACAGCCTGGTCTGATTAGGAGAGACGGCATTCATCCCACCTGGGACGGAGCCGCTCTCATATCAAAAAATCTGACCGAGTCTATTATCGGTCATAAACCATGACAACCCAAGTTTGATATTAGTAATCAGAGGTGCAGTGCAATGCGCCCCTCTGTGCTTCCGTTGGAGTAGTCGCCCACTCATAGTCTAATAAGCACGGTGTCTGTCCCCCGGCTCAGATCGGTTAAATCAAAGGTAAACAAAAGATGCGCTATACTTAACAACCTAATTGGAATTAAAACGACTGCAACGATAGAACAAAACAGGAAAATTAGATGTGGACTATTAAATATTAGATCTCTGTCTTCTAAAGCAGTTTTGGTAAACGATTTGATATCAGATAATAAAATTGATTTATTTTGTCTTACTGAAACCTGGCTGGGCCATGAAGAATATGTTAGTCTAAATGAAGCCCCTCCTCCCAGCCATATTAATACTCAAATTTCTAGAGGCTCAGGCCGAGGAGGGGGAGTTGCAGCCATCTTTGATTCAAGCCTGTTAATTAATCCTAAACTAAACTAAATTATAACTCGTTTGAAAGTCTTGTTCTTAATCTTCAACATCCAAAATGGAAAACATTACAGCCAATTATATTCGTTGTTATTTACAGGGCTCCAGGTCCGTATTCTGAATTTTTATCTGAATTCTCAGAGTTTTTATCATGTTTAGTCCTTAAAGTACTTATTGTAGGTGATTTTAATATCCATTTGGACGTTGACAATGACAGCCTTAGTACTGCTTTCAACTCATTATTGGATTCAATCGGTTTCAGTCAGAGTGTGCACAGGGCGACGCACTGTTTTAACCACACCCTCGACCTTGTGCTGGCATACGGTATTGAAATTGAGGATTTAATAATATTTCCGCAGAATTCGGTATTATCAGATCATTCTTTAATTACTTTCGAATTCTTACTACCTGACTATACTAAATTAGATAAAAACGTCTACACTAGATGCCTATCTGACAGTGCTATAGCTAAATGTAAGGAAGATATTCCAACAGCATTCGACTCTATGTCATGCCTTAACATAACAGAGAACCTTTATGTTAACCTTAGTCCCTCTCAAATTGATACATTTGTAGACGGTGCTACGACCTGCCTACGGACGACCTTAGACTCTGTTGCACCCCTCAAAAAGAAGATGATGAAGAAAAGGAAACTAGCACCTTGGTATAACTCCAAAACTCGCAAATTAAAACAAATCTCGCGAAACCTCGAAAGTAAATGGCGCTCCACCAAAGTGGAAGAATCCCGTTTGGATTGGCAAGAAAGTCTCAAAACCTATAGGAAGGCCCTAAGAAAAGCCAGATCAGACTATTACTCATCACTAATAGAAGAAAATAAGAACAACACAAGGTTTCTTTTCAGCACTGTAGCCAGGCTGACAGATAGTCACAGCTCTACTGAGCCATCTATTCCTCTGGCTCTGAGTAGTGATGACTTCATGAGCTTCTTTAATGATAAAATTATAGCAATTAGAGATAAAATCCATCACCTCTTGCCCACGGCTTCTAACGGTTCACCTTTAAATGCAGGACATATTTTTAGATTGCTTTTATCCTATAGACCTTCAACAATTAATGGTAAAGGTATCTTCAGCTAAGCCATCTACCTGTCTCTTAGACCCCATCCCAACGAGGCTACTCAAAGAAGCATTACCTGTGGTTAACACCTCATTACTAGATATGATCAATATGTCTCTATTAACAGGTTATGTACCACAGTCATTTAAAGTAGCTGTGATAAAACCTCTTCTGAAAAAACTAACCCTCGATCCTGAGGTCTTAGCAAACTATAGACCTATATCTAACCTTCCCTTTTTATCCAAGATCCTTGAGAAGGTAGTTGCTAATCAGTTATGTGATTTTCTACATAGCAATAGTTTATTTGATGACTTTCAATCAGGATTTAAAATGCATCATAGCACAGAGACAGCACTGGTGAAAATTACTAACGACCTTCTAACTGCTACAGACAGAGGACTTTAATTAACTTTAGTGCTGCATTCGACACTATTGACCATACCATCCTGTTACAGAGACTGGAACACTTAGTCGGCATTAAAGGAATCGCTCTAAGCTGGTTTAAGTCCTATTTCTCTGAGCGATCCCAATTTGTTAACATTAACGATAAACCCTCCAAGCACGCTAAAGTTAGCCATGGCGTTCCTCAAGGCTCAGTGCTTGGACCAATTCTATTTTCCTTATATATGCTTCCTCTAGGTAATATTATTAGGAAACACTCAATTAACTTTCACTGTTACGCAGACGACACCCAATTATATCTGTCAATTAAGCCAGACGAAAGTGGTCAGTTAACTAAACTTCAAGTGTGTATTAAAGATATAAAATCCTGGATGACCCACAATTTTCTGATGTTAAACCCTAACAAAACTGAAGTTATTGTGATGGGACCAACGCACCTCCGAACTTCATTATTTAAAGATATAGCTACTCTGGATGGTATTGCCCTGGCCTCCAGCACTACTGTCAGAAATTTAGGAGTTATTTTCGATCAGGATATATCCTTCAACGCCCACTTAAAAGAAACCTCAAGAACAGCCTTTTTCCATCTTCGTAACATTGCCAAAATTAGGAATATCCTGTCTCAAAACGATGCTGAAAAACTAGTCCATGCATTCGTTACGTCCAGGCTGGACTATTGTAATTCCCTACTATCAGGTTGCTCAAATAAGTCCCTTAAGATTCTCCAGCTGATCCAGAATGCTGCAGCGCGTGTTCTGACGAGAACTAAGAGAAGAGATCATATTTCTCCTGTATTGGCTTCTCTGCACTGGCTTCCTGTGAAATCTAGGATCGAATTTAAAATCCTCCTCCTGACCTACAAAGCTCTAAATGGTCAAGCAGCATCATACCTAGAAGAGCTCTTAGTACCTTATTGTCCTAGTAGAGCACTACGCTCCCAGAATGCAGACCTACTTGTGGTTCCTAGAGTCTCTAAAAGTAGACTGGGGGCCAGAGCCTTCAGCTACCAGGCTCCTTTCCTGTGGAACCAGCTCCCAATCTGGGTTCGAGGGGCAGACACCATCACCACATTTAAGAGTAAACTGAAAACCCTCCTCTTTGATAAAGCTTATAGTTAGGGAGTGAGGAGTTGCAGCATCCACCTAACCCGGCCCACCTGCTTCTCTTCGTAGTCATCAGTTTTATTTATCATATAATCAATAATATAGCGAGAGTAGAGGGAGGCAGGCCAGTACAGCCCAATCCGGTTGGGGAGAGTTCCAGCCCGACCAGGCACCTCTCTTTAACCTGCCTCTCTTAGTTATGCTATTACATTTCTAGACTGCCGGGGAAGTTCCTTCCTTCCTACGACACACTGAGCTGCTCTCTCATCTCTACTTGTTTCCTTTTGTATGCATACTGTCCCAGAAATGCTTGTTAATAACCTACATCCTTATGTTTCTTCTTCTTCTCTTTCTTCTCTGCAATTCCCGGCCGCGTCCTGCTGCGTCCTGCCGCGTCCTGCCGCGTCCAGCCGCGTCCTGCTGCGTCCAGCCGCGTCCTGCTGCATCCTGCTGCGTCCTGCTGCGTCCTGCTGCATCCTGCTGCGTCCTGCTGCGTCCTGCTGCGTCCTGCTGCGTCCTGCTGCATCCTGCTGCGTCCTGCTGCATCCTGCTGCGTCCTGCTGCGTCCTGCTGTGTCCTGCTGCGTCCTGCTGCGTCCTGCTGCATCCTGCTGCGTCCTGCTGCATCCTGCTGCATCCTGCTGCATCCTGCTGCGTCCTGCTGCGTCCTGCTGCGTCCTGCTGCATCCTGCTGCATCCTGCTGTGTCCTGCTGCGTCCTGCTGCGTCCTGCTGCGTCCTGCTGCATCCTGCTGCATCCTGCTGCATCCTGCTGCGTCCTGCTGCATCCTGCTGCGTCCTGCTGCGTCCTGCCATGTCCACCCATGCTCTGCAACACCACGTTACATCCCTCAACGCCCTGCTGTGATGTTCATATGCACAGAGTAGTCAGGATCCGGTATAGGAGACTGCACTACTCAGTATGACACGAGGTGCCCTGCTATGACATGAACTTCCACGATGACCTTCGAAGTCACTGTTCCATTATCTTTAACGTGACTATTATTTGCCACTGTTCATCACACCCCCAACCGGCCTGTCAGACACCGCCTACCAAGAGTCTGGGTCTGCCGAGGTTTCTTCCTAAAAGGGAGTTTTTCCTCGCCACTGTCGCGATAGCCACTGCTAATGCTTGCTCTTGAGGGAATTACTGTAATTGTTGGGGCTTTGTAATTTATAGAATGTGGTCTAGACCTACTCTATCTGTAAAGTGTCTCGATATAACTCTGTTATGATTTGATACTATCAATAAAATTGAATTGAATTGAATAGAAAGAGACAGAAAGAAAGAGACAGAAAGAAATAAACAGACAGAAAGAAAGAGACAGAAAGAAAGAAAGAAAGAAAGAAAGAAAGAAAGAAAGAAAGAGAAAGAAAGAAAGAGAGAAAGAAAGGAAAGAAACAGAAAGAAAGAGACAGAAAGAGACAGACAGAGACAGAAAGAAAGAAAGAAAGAAAGAAAGAAAGAAAGAGACAGAAAGAAAGGAAAGAGACAGAAAGAAAGAGACAGAAAGAAAGAGACAGAAAGAAAGGAAAGAGACAGAAAGAAAGAAAGAGACAGAAAGAAAGGAAAGAGACAGAAAGAAAGAGACAGAAAAACAGAAAGAGAGAAATAAAGGAAAGGAAAGAGACAGAAAGAGAGACAGAAAGAAAGGAAAGAAAGAGACAGCAGTTTGGATCGTTTCCCGTTTCTAAAATGGGAGGACTTTTCTGCATCGAGTTCTTCTACTTTTTAATACTTTAACTTGATTTTCCAGATGATACTTATATACTTTTACTGAAGTAACATTTTCAATGCAGTACTTTAACTTTTAGCAGACAGAGACATTCTCTGATTCATATTATTCATATTAACTAATAGTAAAAGTAATTAATAATGTCTGCTTTTTTTAACTAAAAAACTAAAAACTAAAAAATGTGGTATAATGTCATGTAACTTAGGTTTATTGACCATACATTTAAAAAACCACCAAAAGCATAAAACATCGTGACAAAAATGTCAGAAAAAGCTCCAAAAAGAGTTAATTTTTTCAGAATGGTGCTCTTTGGATGCTTTTATATAGATCTTAGTGGTCCCCTAATACTGTATCTGAAGTCTCTTTTATATAGACCTTAGTGGTCCCCTAATACTGTATCTGAAGTCTCTTTTATATAGACCTTAGTGGTCCCCTAATACTGTATCTGAAGTCTCTTTTATATAGACCTTAGTGGTCCCCTAATACTGTATCTGAAGTCTCTTTTATATAGACCTTAGTGGTCCCCTAATACTGTATCTGAAGTCTCTGTTATATAGACCTTAGTGGTCCCCTAATACTGTATCTGAAGTCTCTTTTATATAGACCTTAGTGGTCCCCTAATACTGTATCTGAAGTCTCTTTTATATAGACCTTAGTGGTCCCTTAATACTGTATCTGAAGTCTCTTTTATATAGACCTTAGTGGTCCCCTAATACTGTATCTGAAGTCTCTTTTATATAGACCTTAGTGGTCCCCTAATACTGTATCTGAAGTCTCTGTTATATAGACCTTAGTGGTCCCCTAATACTGTATCTGAAGTCTCTTTTATATAGACCTTAGTGGTCCCCTAATACTGTATCTGAAGTCTCTTTTATATAGACCTTAGTGGTCCCCTAATACTGTATCTGAAGTCTCTTTTATATAGACCTTAGTGGTCCCCTAATACTGTATCTGAAGTCTCTTTTATATAGACCTTAGTGGTCCCCTAATACTGTATCTGAAGTCTCTTTTATATAGACCTTAGTGGTCCCCTAATACTGTATCTGAAGTCTCTGTTATATAGACCTTAGTGGTCCCCTAATACTGTATCTGAAGTCTCTTTTATATAGACCTTAGTGGTCCCCTAATACTGTATCTGAAGTCTCTTTTATATAGACCTTAGTGGTCCCCTAATACTGTATCTGAAGTCTCTTTTATATAGACCTTAGTGGTCCCCTAATACTGTATCTGAAGTCTCTTTTATATAGGCCTTAGTGGTCCCCTAATACTGTATCTGAAGTCTCTGTTATATAGACCTTAGTGGTCCCCTAATACTGTATCTGAAGTCTCTTTTATATAGACCTTAGTGGTCCCCTAATACTGTATCTGAAGTCTCTTTTATATAGACCTTAGTGGTCCCCTAATACTGTATCTGAAGTCTCTTTTATATAGACCTTAGTGGTCCCCTAATACTGTATCTGAAGTCTCTTTTATATAGGCCTTAGTGGTCCCCTAATACTGTATCTGAAGTCTCTTTTATATAGACCTTAGTGGTCCCCTAATACTGTATCTGAAGTCTCTTTTATATAGACCTTAGTGGTCCCCTAATACTGTATCTGAAGTCTCTTTTATATAGACCTTAGTGGTCCCCTAATACTGTATCTGAAGTCTCTTTTATATTTCATGCCACATTTAATGTGCTTAATGTTGGAACATTAACGTAGACTAATGTATTATTATGTATATTTGGTTGTTCGGACTATAGATGTTATGGCTTTTCTTTTTTTTTGAAAGTTCGCTTTGTCAGAAATGTTCCCGTGACACCTGTCAGGTGTGTCACAGAGAAGAAGTTTACTTCCTCTAAATATAAACACACACACACACACACATTTATTCAGTATAAACCACTGTTTCTGTTCTCGTTTCTGTGAATTTGGCCAGTGACAGTCTGACAGCAGCTCAGTGCAGCAGCAGCAGCTCTCTGGTAAGTTTCTCTCGTCTTTCCTACCACTCAAACACAAAAACTCACACAGGCAGAGGAGATGCTGACAGATTTCAGACTTAATCACTCCCCGTCAGGGAGGGGGGAAACATCTCATTTAGTTTTATTTCCCCACAAGAGCTATTAAGCATCTTTATGTGTAGCTGACTTCTCTTTTCCTGTCCACATGTGTGCAAAATTATGCTTTATAATGTTATTATTTGATCCCTTGTGCTGTCTTCTTGATCAAAACTGAAAATCAACACTTTTTCTGATGTGTTTTGGTCTCTTTTTCGACACTTTTGGGGGCTTTTTCAATGTTTTTGGCGCTTTTTTTTTTACATTTACAGCTTCTTTTCACTACCATGTATAAACACCACCAACACCAAGCTACCACTATAGTTTCACACTCATTTTTGGGATTCATGGTCAATTAAAAACCTTAATTTATAGAAAACTATACCTAATTCTTGAGTTAAAGAAGCAGAAATGATGAGTTATTTAGACTAATATTAAAGGAAGGATAATCACAGAACGGTCAACGTTAGTACGAAATGCTAAAAAATTTAACAAAAAACCCCAAAATTCAATGAAAGCAGAGATCCGATCTATTGTTGTACTCGTATGGGATCATCCATCCGTGTTATTTTGGGGTAATTAAAATTAGGTAGTTAAAAAGAAGCCCATATTTCTGAGATAGATAGATAGATAGATAGATAGATAGATAGATAGATAGATAGATAGATAGATAGATAGATAGATAGGTAGATAGGTAGATAGATAGATAGATAGATAGATAGATAGGTAGATAGGTAGATAGATAGATAGATAGGTAGATAGATAGATAGGTAGATAGGTAGATAGATAGATAGATAGATAGATAGATAGATAGATAGATAGATAGATAGATAGATAGATAGATAGATAGATAGATAGATACCAGAAGACAACACAAGGATTAAAATCATCTTATTCAGATTCAGATAACTTTATTAGTCCCCAAAGGAGCAATTCAGTTTTACAGCCAACCCATCCATTAAGGGTTAATCTAACTTAAAAAGTGCATTACCACGCAATCTATATAATGTAATAATGTAATCTTGGATACAGTCTTTTAAAAGCTGTCTAAAATAGCGCTATACTGCAATTATCTTGACATTGAACTCAAGCATGTCTGAAAGAGCTCTTAGCATACTCAAAGTTGTTCCAAAATAACACACTTAGAGTTAACAAGCCCACCACATGTCGTTTAAGGATCAAACGCGCCCCACGGGAGCGCTTGATAAATGATCGCCCCTTGCCGTGGCAGGAAATACGCCTCATGTCTTTTTAAAAAAGCAGCTGAAGAAGTGAAAGAGGGAGAGAGAGAGAGAGAGAGGGGGAATGACATGCAGCAAAGGGCCGCAGGTCGGAGTCAAACATGCAGCATGTCTGTCTGTCTGTCTGTCTCTGTCTCTTTGTCTGTCTGTCTCTTTGTCTGTCTGTCTCTGTCTCTGTCTCTATCTGTCTCTCTCTTTGTCTGTCTCTGTCTCTGTCTCTGTCTCTATCTGTCTGTCTCTGTCTCTGTCTCTTTGTCTGTCTGTCTGTCTGTCTCTTTGTCTGTCTGTCTCTGTCTGTCTGTCTCTGTCTCTGTCTCTGTCTCTTTGTCTGTCTGTCTGTCTGTCTCTGTCTCTGTCTCTGTCTCTGTCTCTGTCTCTTTGTCTGTCTGTCTCTGTCTCTGTCTCTGTGTCTGTCTGTCTCTGTCTCTGTCTGTCTCTGTCTCTTCGTCGGTCTGTCTGTCTGTCTCTGTCTCTTTGTCTGTTTTTTTTTTTTTTTTTTTTTTTTTTTTTTTTTTTTTTTTTTCTCTTTTTTTTTTTTTTTCTTCTGTCTGTCCATCTGTCTATCTAGTTTTTTTTTTTTTTTTTTTTTTTTTTTTTTTTTTTTTTTTTTGTGTCTGTCTCTCTGTCTCTTTGTCTGTCTGTCTGTCTGTATGTCTGTCTGTTTCTCCCTCTGTCTGTCTGTCTCTCTGTCTCTTTGTCTGTCTGTCTGTCTGTTTCTCTGTCTCTTTGTCTGTCTCTGTCTCTGTCTGTCTCTGTCTCTGTCTCTGTGTCTTTGTCTGTCTGTCTGTCTGTCTGTCGCTGTCTCTGTCTGTCTGTCCTACTGTCTCTTTGTCTGTCTGTCTGTCTCTGTCTCTTTTGTCTGTCTGTCTTTTTCTCTATCTGTCTCTCCCTCCATCTGTCTGTCTGTCTGTCTCTCCCTCCATCTGTCTTTCTCTCTGTCTCTTTGTTTGTCTGTCTGTCTGTCTGTCTTTCTCTGTCTCTGTCTCTTTGTCTGTCTGTCTGTCTCTCCCCTCTGTCTGTCTGTCTCTCTGTCTCTTTGTCTGTCTGTCTGTCTGTCTCTCCCTCCATCTGTCTGTCTCTCCCTCCATCTGTCTGTCTCTGTCTCTTTGTCTGTCTGTAAGTAAGTAAAGTACTTAGTAAAACACAATTAAAACATGATAAGAAGACAAGTACTGTAGTGAAGGTAAATCCAAGCTGCAGCGAGCTCTCTTAATACTGGACCAATGTCAAAGATTATTGATTCCATCACTCACTTAGACACCAAAACACATCGGAAAATAGGGTCCAGGTTGAAAAAAACGGTAGTAACTAAAGGGTTAATACCGTTTTTTTCAATAAAAGTACATTTCTTTGTCCCTTGGGTTGTCATTTCCTCTGCTTGATGTCTGATTTGGTGTTTTAAACAGTGCACTTCTTTGAGGATGGTAGAAACAGCGGAGATGTGGAGCTCGGTGCTGCCCCTGCTGGTCGCTCTGAGTCTGCTGCAGCTTCCTGACTACACCGCCGCCGCCACACAGGACCGGCAGGACTACAAATATGGCCACCAAGACTCCGCTGAGCTGCACGACAAAAAGCACTTCTGCTCCTGGAAATGTCTCCTGTTCACGCTGCAGTGGCCCGGAGCCTTCTGCCAGGTGAGCGCTTGATTTGTTCTCATTCACACTTCTGGAGTTAAAAGAGAAAACAGTTTATCAGGTTTTCTACATGAGGGCTGTGTCTCAAAGCGCCTACTGTCACACTCCTAACACTTAGTTTTAAGCATAGATATATAACCTCTCTACAGGCCATAAAACTGAATCTATTTAGGATTTCTACATTAAAAAAATATAGTTTAATGTATATTTGGCCATTCAGAATACCAAAGACAGTTTTTACATATTAAGTTCAGGCAAAATTGAAAAAATAAAAGTATTACCTGCAATATAAATGCAAAATTATGAGATTATCTTTATGATTGAACGAATTACTTGTTCTCTTGGAGCTATATCAATCAAAATTCCACCCAAATCTCTATTTTGTGTTTCGTTCTAGAAAGGCCCAGTTGTCTTACGGTCATTACTTTGAATTAAAACCACTATTGATGTATTGGTAGAAAAATATAAGGATTATGAAGACAACATGAGCCTCTTTCCCCATTGGTTCCAATTGAAGCAATTCTAAAACTTAACCTTGGTAAGATGGCCGCCAAGTGGTTCCATCCTGGAAGGGCAAGTCAGAATTCATACTTTGCACGTGACGTCACAACTACTGGCTGGCGGGCAAGAACATCATTCTATAACGTATATTTGTTGTGTGAATTGAGTGAATTTGCTCAAGAATCAATTTGTTGGCTGAAAGCCTACTGTGAAGTTTAACACAGGTGTCGGCAAAAGACTGGTTAACACGAGACCGATAAGAAGAGGCATTGCAACAATGTTTACAAATATACATCGTGACGCTGGCGGCACAGATTATGCAGACGCAGACCTACGATTGACTGACTGACGCACACACACACACACACACGACACACACACATTGTTAAAATCATACGCTGGACGCTTTATTAGTCTTTCTACATGGGTTTAGTTAATGATCGAGACAATTTCGGGACAATTTCATAGTGGTTGGTGTAAACCGGGATATTTTAGCGTCCCGACACAGCTTTTGTCGGGACTCGGGACTGTCCCGGTCAAACCGGGACGTCTGGTAACCCTCCATGATACATAGCCTAGTGTTGGCAGAAGGTTTAAAAAAATAAACTACTTATCAAGCTGTCATTCACCGGCAGGCAGGGTGTACGTATTCAGATGTAGACTTCATCACACGACGCAACAGATTAGCAAACGTTAGCGGGAAGCTAGCTAACTAACTAACTAGTAACACTCACCTTTGCTTTGATTATGAAGATATTCCTGTTTTTCACCTCTCATACGACAGCGTTGTTAACCCATCCACTCTTGAAAGATAGAGGTAAAGGTAAATAAGTCTGAATCTCTATAAGATAGATGTAAATAAGTCTGATTCTCTATAAGATAGAGGTAAATAAGTCTGATTCTCTATAAGATAGATGTAAATAAGTCTGATTCTCTATGAGATAGAGGTAAATAAGTCTGATTCTCTATGAGATAGATGTAAATAAGTCTGATTCTCTATAAGATAGAGGAAAATAAGTCTGATTCTCTATATGATAGAGGTAAATAAGTCTGATTCTCTATAAGATAGAGGTAAATAAGTCTGATTCTCTATAAGATAGATGTAAATAAGTCTGATTCTCTATAAGATAGATGTAAATAAGTCTGATTCTCTATAAGATAGAGGTAAATAAGTCTGATTCTCTATAAGATAGATGTAAATAAGTCTGATTCTCTATATGATAGATGTAAATAAGTCTGATTCTCTATAAGATAGAGGTAAATAAGTCTGATTCTCTATAAGATAGAGGTAAATAAGTCTGATTCTCTATGAGATAGATGTAAATAAGTCTGATTCTCTATAAGATAGAGGAAAATAAGTCTGATTCTCTATAAGATAGATGTAAATAAGTCTGATTCTCTATAAGATAGATGTAAATAAGTCTTAATCTCTATAAGATAGATGTAAATAAGTCTGATTCTCTATAAGATAGATGTAAATAAGTCTGATTCTCTATAAGATAGAGGTAAATAAGTCTGATTCTCTATAAGATAGATGTAAATAAGTCTGATTCTCTATAAGATAGATGTAAATAAGTCTGATTCTCTATAAGATAGATGTAAATAAGTCTGATTCTCTATATGATAGATGTAAATAAGTCTGATTCTCTATAAGATAGATGTAAATAAGTCTTAATCTCTATAAGATAGATGTAAATAAGTCTGATTCTCTATAAGATAGAGGTAAATAAGTCTGATTCTCTATAAGATAGATGTAAATAAGTCTTAATCTCTATAAGATAGATGTAAATAAGTCTGATTCTCTATAAGATAGATGTAAATAAGTCTTAATCTCTATAAGATAGATGTAAATAAGTCTGATTCTCTATAAGATAGATGTAAATAAGTCTGATTCTCTATAAGATAGATGTAAATAAGTCTTAATCTCTATAAGATAGATGTAAATAAGTCTGATTCTCTATAAGATAGATGTAAATAAGTCTGATTCTCTATAAGATAGAGGTAAATAAGTCTGATTCTCTATAAGATAGATGTAAATAAGTCTGATTCTCTATAAGATAGATGTAAATAAGTCTTAATCTCTATAAGATAGATGTAAATAAGTCTGATTCTCTATAAGATAGATGTAAATAAGTCTGATTCTCTATAAGATAGATGTAAATAAGTCTGATTCTCTATATGATAGATGTAAATAAGTCTGATTCTCTATAAGATAGATGTAAATAAGTCTTAATCTCTATAAGATAGATGTAAATAAGTCTGATTCTCTATAAGATAGATGTAAATAAGTCTGATTCTCTATAAGATAGATGTAAATAAGTCTGATTCTCTATAAGATAGAGGTAAATAAGTCTGATTCTCTATAAGATAGATGTAAATAAGTCTTAATCTCTATAAGATAGATGTAAATAAGTCTGATTCTCTATAAGATAGATGTAAATAAGTCTTAATCTCTATAAGATAGATGTAAATAAGTCTGATTCTCTATAAGATAGATGTAAATAAGTCTTAATCTCTATAAGATAGATGTAAATAAGTCTGATTCTCTATAAGATAGATGTAAATAAGATAGATGTAAATAAGTCTGATTCTCTATAAGATAGATGTAAATAAGTCTGATTCTCTATGAGATAGATGTAAATAAGTCTGATTCTCTATAAGATAGATGTAAATAAGTCTGATTCTCTATAAGATAGATGTAAATAAGTCTGATTCTCTATAAGATAGATGTAAATAAGTCTGATTCTCTATAAGATAGATGTAAATATCTCCAAACTCCAAGTCTGGTAGAGACTTTGCCAGCTTCAAAGCAATGAAAACATCAGCGGGTGCTGTGTATGGATCACAAGTTCCGAGTGACATATGGTCTGAATAGTTGATTGATTGTAGTATTGGAAATCTGCAATTCCCGTGACTGGCCACTGTTCAGCGCCATTCTATCGGCGTTTCTTGCCCGCCAGGTATCCATGGTAATGATGTCACTGCAAAGTATGAATTACATGTCATATCTATTGTTCTATATCTATGGTTTTAAGTATATAGTGTAGATATAACGCTAAAAGTCAGTGGATTGAAAGTACCAGGATGACCCCCTAAAAACGGTCAAAACGACTACAAAGCTGGAAAGGGGAGGGACCAAGGAACGTAGACCGGCAGCTGATTGGACGAAGGCGTCACGTGGGTCTGGCTGGGTCCGTGTAACGCTTATCAGTTCAATTTTCTAAGCACAAATGGACATTTGGAAAAACTGAAAAATGGGTTCAAATATCGAATTTTTCAGTTTTTTTCTCCACCTTGACAAATAAAAAAATTGGATCTTTAAACTGTTTTTCCAATTTTCTGTTTTTTTTTTATTCAGAGGAATCAGAAATTGAGAAAATTACAAAATTGCGTCTGAGCTCCAGTTATTCACAATACTGCCATGGTATTCTCTTCCTCTACTCTGCAGAATATGCAGCTCATTAACTGCATATGGACCAAAAGGGAAAAAAATGATAGACTTTGGGGTCAGAGGTGCAACTGATGGTTTAGAGTGGGGAGAATACCATGGCAGTATTATGAATAATTGGAGCTCAGACGCAATTTAGTAATTTTCTAAATTTCTGATCATCTGAATAAAAACAGAAAATTGGAAAACCGGTTAAAGATCAATGTTTTTAATTTGTCAATGTGGAAAAAAATGACAAATTTGGATATTTTAACCCATTTTTCTGTTTTTCCAAATGTTCGTTTGTGCTTAGAAAATTTAACTGATAAGCGTTACACGGACCTGGCTGCTCCCGAATGTCAAAACCGACCATAATGGCGTTCGGAATACGATCTTGTATTTTACGAAAATAATTCACCCAAAACGTGTTTCTGAGAACATGTTAAGAGAGAAATAAACGGTGCAGTTGCTGAATCTGTTTTTTTGATCAACAAAAGTCAGTTTGAAAGATTTTCGTCAGATTTTGAGAGGGGGCGAGCCAAGCGACCGCTACTCATTTGTCTGTCTGTCTCTCTCTCTCCCTCTGTCTTTCTGTCTGTCTGTCTCTCCTTTCATCTTTCTGTCTCTTTGTCGTCTGTCTGTCTGTCTGTCTGTCTCTCCTTTCATCTGTCTGTCTCTTTGTCTGTCTGTCTGTCTGTCTGTCCATGTGTCTGTCTGTCTGTCTGTCTCTCCGTCTGTCTGTCCATCTCTCTGTCTGTCTGTCTGTCTCTCCCTCCATCTGTCTGTCTCCTTGTCTGTCTGTCTGTCTCATTGTCTCTCTGTCTGTCTGTCTGTCTGTCTGTCTGTCTCTCTGTCTAATTGTCTGTCTGCCTGCCTACCTGTCTGTCTGCCTACCTGTCTGCCTCCCTACCTGTCTGTCTGCCTGCAGTCTTTGGATGAAGAGACTCTCTGCAGAATTCCTCCCAGTATCAACAGCTGGACGATCCACGGTCTGTGGTAAATAACCCACACATCCATCACCTGCACCACATACTTCATATTCTCTCATTATCTTTGTGTGTATTTGTAACACTGTAAAAGCAGCTATACATATAAAGTGTATAATTTATGTATAATCGTGTATTTGTAACGCTGTAAACTATCATTTTTAAAGCAGCTATACATATAAAGTGTATAATTTATGTATAATCGTGTATTTGTAACGCTGTAAACTATCGTTTTTAAAGCAACTATACATATAAAGTGTAATTTATGTATAATCGTGTATTTGTAACGCTGTAAACTATCGTTTTTAAAGCAGCTATACATATAAAATGTATAATTTATGTATAATCGTGTATTTGCAACACTGTAAACTATCGTTTTTAAAGCAGCTACACATATAAAATGTATAATTTATGTATAATCGTGTATTTGCAACGCTGTAAACTATCGTTTTTAAAGCAGCTACACATATAAAATGTATAATTTATGTATAATCGTGTATTTGCAACACTGTAAACTATCGTTTTTAAAGCAGCTACACATATAAAATGTATAATTTATGTATAATCGTGTATTTGCAACGCTGTAAACTATCGTTTTTAAAGCAGCTATACATATAAAATGTATAATTTATGTATAATCGTGTATTTGTAACGCTGTAAACTATCGTTTTTAAAGCAGCTATACATATAAAGTGTATAATTTATGTATAATCGTGTATTTGTAACGCTGTAAACTATCGTTTTTAAAGCAGCTATACATATAAAGTGTATAATTTATGTATAATCGTGTGTTTGTAACACTGTAAACTATCGTTTTTAAAGCTGCTATACATATAAAGTGTATAATTTATGTATAATCGTGTGTTTGTGCGTGCAGGCCTGTTCGGGCGTTCCGTTGCTGCAAATGCTGGCCGATGTTCCAGTCTGACGTCCAGGTGAGTTATGGTCCATTGGTTAGGGTTAGGGTTAATGGGTTAGGGTTAAGGAGGTTAGGGTTAAGGTTAAGGGGTTAGGGTAAGGGGTTAGGAGGTCAGCATTAGGGTTAATGGGTTAGGGCAGGGATCTTCAACAGGGGGTCCGTGACCCCTAGGCGGTCCTCAGAGTCACTGCATGGGGGCCTCAAAATTATTGTTAATTTTTAAAAGTTTTTTCAAAAATTACAAAGTCTTAACATGATTCCAACATATTATTAGCAAAATATAAATTCCCACTGATGATAGCCTATAGGTGATGTAATCACTAAGGTAGCCAGCCACAGATACAGTTCATCCCACATGTGTGTTTAACATTAAAACATGAGTTATAATATCATGCCAACAATTATTAGGCTATTTGAATAGCTTAGTATTATGCAAAAAGGTATCTATAAAGGCTTTAGGCTGCCCTAAAAGTTATTGTAGGACCAGATTAATATGCAACTTCATTTTATACAATATATGTAGTAGGGGGGTCCCTGATGTGTCTCTCTTTCAGTTAAGGGGTACTTGGCTTAAAAAACGTTGAAGACCCATGGGTTAGGGTTAGGGTTAATGGGTTAGGGGGTTAGGGTTAGGGTTAAAACGCCCAGGATGGGCGCTGCGAGGGGCCCAGGCACAAGGGGACCACTGGTGTGGATAAAGCACTTAAAAACCTCCTTAAAAAGCTTGTTTTTGGTTATATAAAAGCTGTTCATAAGAAGGCCAGATATTTAAAGCAGGTTAAAACGACCACTGGACAGGACGGGACAGTGGGATTTTTTAATAAAAAGGTCACTTCCCCAACTGCCCTGTCCTCTCTCCTAGAGACATTACAAAATAAATAATTAAAATAAATCATATATATATATATACATATATATATTTTTAACCCTTGTGTTGTCCTTGGTTCAAATTTGACCCGTTTTCAAAGTTTTTTATATCAGAAATATGGGTTTCTTGCAACCAAATTTCCCCAAAATAACTTTGATGCTTCTTCGCAGGTAAGATTAATGATTACTTCCATAGAATTTTGGTGGTTTTATTTCATTTCATGGCATTTGAAAAAATACATTTTAAATGGTTTCAAAACCGCATCCTGACCGCACTTTGACATAAACCAGTCTGTGATTCACTCAACATCCTCTTATCTTAACTATTCTATTGGTCATAATAATAATAATAATAATAATAATAATAATAATATCTGCTTTTTTTTCAAACTAAAAAATTAGGTAGAATGTCATTTTATTAGGTTTATTGACCATGAATTAAAAAAAAGTGTTAAAGAGGGAAAGAAACATTAAAAAAAAGCATTTTTGACAATGACAAGTTCATGGACGATGGTGAAGACAACATAAGGGTTAAAATCAGATCACATTAATGGCAAACAAGTGGTTACAATAACCTTTGCTCATTACTAAAACACACTACTTATCTCTGCCCAGACGTAAGCCTTCTTACTGTGTGTTCAGGGTTTGTTCCTGTCCATAGATTTCCACAGAAATTAAACAGAACGGGTCCCTGGCGCTTGTCAGCGGCCACGGAGAAACTTCCCTCCAAAAGGCAGCAAAGGGGCAAAGTTTAGTCGACTTTGAGAAAGAAAAACGTTGTTTCCTTCTCACTGCCGATATGAAAAACACTGGTGCGTTTTTCATAGGATCCTCCGAAATTAAATCCACTTTCTCCAGAAAATAGAAGTTGAGCACAAGCGCTTGCGCGCCTCCTTTCAGCAACGTGAGTTGCAATGGAAGATTTTCTAGGATCAGGCTATTTATAGGTTAAGACTTCATGCTGTGTTTATGGTCCCGCTGAACCAATAGGATGACTCGAAACTCTTGAAAGTGTGAAGACTACAATCTTGTAGTTCTTTGACTTCCTGCCAGTTGTGAGGCTTTTTTCCCCTCTGGCTGGGTCTTTCGCATAGAGGTGTGAACTCACCAGGCTGGGGCGCTTGCAAGTAAGGCTTGTCTTTTGTCTCTGAGCTCTTTGTCTCTGAGCACATGTGTGTCTTGTATCCAGAGGTCAGTTTAAGCTGAGGCCTTTTGGTTAAAATCAGGTTTAACACCACTGATGGTCCCAACATAGTGGTAATAAGTTGATATTAGCGGTGAATACGGTGGTAGTGGGAAAAAAGGGGGCAGAAATAAAGCTAAACTTAAAGTGATGGTTCGGAGTAATTTCACCCTAGGCTGCTTTGCATCTTAACCTCGAGCCAGACAACCCTCCATAAGCTTCACACATCCATCACCTGCACGACATATTTCATATTCATTCATTCATATTCATTGCTCATTATCTTTGTGTGTATTTGTAACACTGTAAAAGCAGCTATACATATAAAGTGTATAATTTACACTACTGGTCAAAAGTTTTAGAACACTCTTTTTTATTGAAATTTTAGCAGTTCAAGTCCAATGAATAGCTAGAAATGGTACAAAGGTAGGTGGTGAACTGCCTGAGTTTAAGAAAAAAAAGTAAGGTTACCCAAAACTGAAAAATAATTACAGTTTAGTATTTTACAAAAAGGCCTTTTTCAGGGAACAAGAAATGGGTTAACAATGTAAAGCTGTTCTGCAGCAATGGAGGTTGATCAAGTCTTGAAAGTTGGTGCTACCAATTCCCACAGGTGTTCCAACTTGTCTGGATTACTTACAACCCCCTCTGTTTGTATAAAAGTCTTGTTGGAACACACTGTGGTACCATAACCTCGTGAGCATTATTTGAACAGTATTGTACTGCAGAAAGTAGTGTGTTGCTATAAAAATGGTGGGAGAAACAGGGCAATTAACAATGGAAGAGAGACAGACCATCATAACACTTAAGAATGTTGGTCTTTCCTACAGAGAAATTGCAAAAAAAGTCAAGGTGTCAGTGAGTACAGTATTCTTCACCATCAAAAGGCACTTAGAAACTGGGGGAAACTCTGACAGGAAGAGGTCTGGCAGACCCAAAGCCACAACACAATCAGAAGACAAGTTTCTGAGAGTCAACAGCTTGCGTGATAGGCGGCTCACAGGACAACAGCTTCAAGCACAGCTTAATAGTGGTCGTAATAAGCAAGTCTTAGTTTCAACAGTAAAGAGAAGACTTGGAGCTGCAGGTTTGATAGGTGTCCTGTGTGTGATCTCGCGCGGTAGCAGCCGAGAGGAGTATCCAACAGGCAAGTGTTATTTAAATGTACTTCTGGTGTAGTTACAAACTTTCTAATGCCTCGTTTTATAAGTACAGAAAGTATTTGTCCTACTGTAGAAGTTTGGTATCATTCACGAGATATGAGATTTACGAGATACAAACCTGGATCCATTAGCGCTTGCGCTAAGCTAACCAGCTGATAACGCTAACTCGACCAACGTTATAACAAGGTGGAGAAAAGCTTCTGGAAGGGGGTTGTTTGGCTCGAGGTTAAGGTGCAAAGCAGCCTAGGGTGAAATTACTCCGAACCATCACTTTAAAAGAAAAACTAACGTCTCATAAAGGGTAAATTTTTATTTGCATTGTCGACGGGAAGACAACACAAGGGTTAAACAGAAACCTCGGCCCTTTGATTTAAATGTGAGGCTGATCTCATGTCTGTTTTTTTTTCCCAGGAGCTGGAGGCAGAGCTGACTGAACACTGGCCGTCCTTACTGCAAACTCAACCCAGCTTCCACTTCTGGTAGCAAAATATCATCAAAAATACATCAAATACAGAGACCCTATGGGACATGAAATTACTTTTTCAACCAGAAAGTTTCTTCAAGTAACCAATCTTAGGCTAGCAAAATGGTGCTAACAAAGTATTGCTAGTGGTGACAGTATTAAGTATTAGCGGTGTAACCGGCAGCAACAGACCGGGCTGCAATGTAACCCTATGGGGCAATTGTGCTCATCATCGTTAGCATCCACTAAAAGTGATGTTTTTGCCGCTGAAAGGCTCATATTATTATTTTAAATGTCTGACAACATTATGGAAAGGATCCCTTCATAGATAGACCTTTAAAAACCTCTTTGAGACCTTTCTGTTTAACCAGAAACAGCTCTGAAGTCTCTAGCTCTAAACCCACCAGACTCCATTTAAAAAATCACTACTTTTAGCGTGTACAGAGCCAGCATATTGTCACATGTAAATCAGTAAACTATGTGTTTATTTCAACCAGAACTAGAGTTGTGATGGTTGGAGAAGTGGAAAGACGACCCAAAAACAGCTTTTAATAGTTTTATTTTGTGTCTGTTGACTTTGAATGAAGTGTATTTTACGATGCTTAAATCACTGTTTATTTACATGGAGTCTGGTGGGTTTAGAGAACGCAATTTCGCGGATGTTTTTATGTTTAAAAAAAAGGATCTTACTCTTTAACAGAAAGGTCGACCTCCTTAGAATTCCTTTCCATAATGTTGTCAGACACTTAGAATATTAATCTGAGTCTGTCAGCGGCAAAACAAGCACTTTTGTGAAGGTAAATACAAGCTGGACGATTGTCCTATTAATTAATTATTCCTTAGATTGTAGCTTGTTTCTCTGCTGCCGACTGCAGAGATCTCTCTTAATACTGGACCAGTGTCAAAGATTGTTGTTCCCATCACTTACTTAGACACAAAAACACAGGGAACATAGGGTCCTGGTTGAAAAAAATGGTAGTTATCCTTTAACATGTTGCTATGCAACATCAGCATGAATCTGTGATGTGTGTGTAACAGGAGAGAGGAGTGGGAGAAACATGGTGCGTGTGCAGCGTGTGTCGAAGGAATGAACTCTCCACTCAGATACTTCCAGATCTGCCTCAAACTACGAGGACACTTTGACATCTACAAGTTAGTTCACACACGTACATACACACACACACATGCATGCACGCACACAAACGCACACACACACTGACAGGACACAGACACACACACACACAGATAGGACACAGACACACACACACACACACAGAGATAGGACACAGACACACACAGACATGACACAGACACACACACACAGACATGACAAAAACACACACACACACACACACACACACAGACAGGACACACACACAGACAGGACACAGACACACACAGACAGGACACAGACACACACAGACATGACACAGACACACACAGACATGACAAAAACACACACACACACACAGACAGGACACACACACAGACAGGACACAGACACACACAGACATGACAGACAGGACATAGACACTCACAGACATGACACAAACACACACACACACAGACAGGACACACACACACACACAGACATGACACAAACACACACACACACACACACACACACAGACAGGACAAAAACACACAAACAGGACACACAAACACACACACACACACAGACAGGACACATACACATAAAGACAGGACACACACACACACACACCCCCTCCCCCCCCCAGTGAAGGTATGTGTGTGTGTTCCCTGCAGGTTGCTGCAGGATGCTGGGATCACTCCGACCTGTGATCGTCCCTACAAGGTAACATTCATTCTGATCAGATCTGAAACCATGTTCACCTCTCGTCTTATTTCACTTCTTAGCTACAGTTGGTAATGTACGCTGGTAATAACGTCTTGGTTTTTCATCTTAATACACTATGACATTTTTTTACTTTTTTCGACATACTATACTATGACTTGTTATGACTTTTTATAACATACTATAATATGACTTTTAATGACTTTTTATAACATACTATACTATGACTTTTAATGACTTTTTATGACATACTATAATATGTCTTTTAATGACTTTTTATGACATACTATACTATGACTTTTAATGACTTTTTTCAACATACTATACTATAACTTGTTATGACTTTTTATAACATACTATAATATGACTTTTTATGACTTTTTATGACATACTATAATATGTCTTGTTATGATTTTTTATAACATACTATACTACGACTTTTAATGACTTTTTTCAACATACTATACTATGACTTGTTATGATTTTTTATAACATACTATAATATGACTTTTAATGACTTTTTATAACATACTATACTATGACTTTTAATGACTTTTTATGACATACTATACTATGACTTCTTATGACTTTTTATAACATACTATACTATGACTTTTAATGACTTTTTATGACATACTATAATATGTCTTTTAATGACTTTTTATGACATACTATACTATGACTTGTTATGACTTTTTATAACATACTATAATATGACTTTTAATGACTTTTTATAACATACTATAATATGACTTTTAATGACTTTTTATGACATACTATACTATGACTTGTTATGATTTTTTATAACATACTATACTATGACTTTTTATAACATACTATAATATGACTTTTAATGACTTTTTATAACATACTATAGTATGACTTGTTATGATTTTTTATAACATACTATACTATGACTTTTAATGACTTTTTTTCAACATACTATACTATGACTTGTTATGACTTTTTATAACATACTATAATACTATGACTTGTTATGACTTTTTATAACATACTATAATATACTTTTAATGACTTTTTTTTTACATACTATACTATGACTTGTTATGATTTTTTATAACATACTATACTATGACTTTTAATGACTTTTTTCAACATACTATACTATGACTTTTAATGACTTTTTATGACACTATGCTATGACTTGTTATTTTTTATAACATACTATAATATGACTTTTAATGACTTTTTATGACATACTATACTATGACTTGTTATGACTTTTTATAACATACTATAATATGACTTTTTATGACATACTATAATATGACTTTTTATGACTTTTTATAACATACTATACTATGACTTTTTAATGACTTTTTATAACATACTATACTATGACTTTTTTATAACATACTATACTATGACTTGTTATGACTTTTTATAACATACTATACTATGACTTTTTATGACTTTTTATAACATACTATACTATGACTTTTTATGACTTTTTATAACATACTATACTATGACTTTTTATAACATACTATACTATGACTTTTTATTACTTTTTATAACATACTATAATATGACTTTTTATGACTTTTTATAACATACTATAATATGACTTTTTATGACTTTTTTTAACATACTATACTATGACTTGTTATGATTTTTTATAACATACTATAATATGACTTTTTATGACTTTTTTCAACATACTATACTATGACTTGTTATGATTTTTTATAACATACTATAATATGACTTTTAATGAATTTTTATGGCATACTATACTATGACTTGTTATGACTTTTTATGACATACTATACTATGACTTTTTATGACTTTTTATAACATACTATACTGTGACTTTTAATGACTTTTTATAACATACTATACTATGACTTTTTATGACTTTTTATAACATACTATACTATGACTTGTTATGACTTTTTATAACATACTATACTATGACTTTTTATGACTTTTTATAACATACTATACTATGACTTTTTATGACTTTTTTATAACATACTATACTATGACTTTTTATAACATACTATACTATGACTTTTAATGACTTTTTTATAACATAATTATACTATGACTTTAATGTCTTTTTATAACATACTCATAATTATGACTCTTTTATAACATAAATTATACTCATGACTTTTATGACTTTTATAACATACTATAATAATGATCTTTTATGACTTTTTATGACTTTTTTCAACATACTATAATTATGACTTTATATACTTTTTTATAACATAATTATAATATGACTTTTTGACTTTTTTTCAACATACCTTTTTATACTCATGGACTTGTTATGATTTTTATAACATACTATAATATGACTTTAATGAATTTTATACATAATTATACTAATATGTCTTTTTATGACTTTTATGACATAATTATAATTATGATTCTTTATGAGTTTTTATAACATACAATATATTTATGACTTTTATGACTTTTTTTTTTCAACATACTATAATATGACTTGTTATGATTTTTTAATGATGTACTATACTATGACTTTTTTCAACTTTTCTCAACAGACTATGTTGAATTTTTATGACTTGTTTTTTTGACATAATTATTCTGACTTTTTATGACTTTTTTCGCACTCTGAGAATTCATTCTGATGAAATCTGAAACCATTATCACCTCTTGTGTTATTTGACTTCTTAGCTACAGTTGGTAATGTACGGTGAAAATAACTTGTTTTTCGTCATACTATACTATGAATTTTTTTATAACTTTTCGACATAATATACTATGACTTTACCCCCCCCTCCCTCCCCTTCCTTCCTCCCTTCCTTCCTCCCCTCCCTCCCTTTCTCCTTCCTTCCCTCCCCTTTCCTCCCTCCTTCCTCCCCTCTCCTTTCCTTCCTCCCTCTCCCTCCCCCCCTCCTGCTTCCATGCTTCCCCCCCTCCCTTCCCTCCTCCCCTCCCTCCCCCCTCTCCTTTCCTTCCCTCCTCTTTCCTCCCTCCTCTCCCCCTTTCCTTCCCTTCCCTCTCCTTTCCTCCCCCTCCTTCCTCCCTCTCCTTCCTCCTTTCCTTCCTCCCCCTCCTCCTCCTCCTTCATGTTTCCCCCTCCTCCTTCACGCTCTCTTTCCTCCCTTCTCCTTCCTCCCTCCCTTTCCTTCCTCCCTTCTCCTTCCTCTCC